>NC_135663.1:40121614-40332379 GCF_964188315.1 Podarcis muralis | reverse complement strand
ACTTGTGCAAGCCTCGGGGCTTTCCACTTGCACAGGTGGTACTGCTTTGGCTACATAATCAATGGCACTTACAACATGAACGTTGGATATAGAGGGACTGATTATCAAAATGTCACGACAGAGCATCTTTCCCCCCACTGCTGGACCAGATATTCCATTTCTGATAGATACCATTATGGGTTTTTTTTTATGGGGTTCCCCTTAAATTTTTAATTTAGTAAATTGTAGACTTTAGCTAATATTTGGAGTACTAAGAGAAGATGCCAGGCACAGTGTAAAAATACAGGCTGAACCAGTTCTTCTGTTTAAGGAGATCAGTTGACAGAGGTGCCATCAAAGAACAAAGACAGGTGAGGGAAGGGCCATTGCCTTGACAAAAGATATCGGCCTTCAGTGTCAGTCAAGGGGGGGGGGAGTTCCTCCCTCAGCTGTGTGTAAGCAAGAGACAATACCAGAGTTGGGAGGGAGAAATTGCTAGGGTTACGGGAGGTGTGATGTCATCACAGGAAAAAAGAATGCCCTTTTTACACACAGCCTGAGTTGCATTTGGAGGATTTTGGGGGAGAATGAGGAAGGGGCCAGAACTCCATGCATACAGGCTGAGAGAGGCTGCACTAAAAAACTGGGGAGCATGACTGGCTTTGCTCTGGGCGCAAGCTTGCTGAAGCTATGAGGGGAGCAACAAGAGACACTAATGGGGTGTAATGTTCTGCACCCCCTCCACTGAAAACTCAGCTGTAAATATGTGTAAATAAACCATATTTCTTAAAGACATGACAGTGTCTGCTGTGCCTCATTCCAAAAGAACACAAATCCTGGTTAAGTGCCAAGACCCCTGGAATTTGCTGCCACTCGGTAGAGATTGGGGTGACCTATAACAATGCACAACAACTTATAGGTAGCATCTGATAGATCTAAACACAAAGGACATGCCCTAAGAAAACTAGCTGCAGGGAGAGTTGAATGCTATGCAGTTGCTTCTAATGTTACTGGGTGATATCAAAGGAAGTTATGCTCAAGAGTAGACGCATTGAAATTAGTAGACTAATATACATAGTAAACTGAGGTGTCCTCCCCACTAACAAAAATCCTGGCTACGCCCATGAAAATAGCTGTTGGGTTCAGTTAAAACAAGCGATGATTAGCAAGCCAGCAAAAAACCGCATAGTTTGCTTCCAGAAAACAAACCATGGTGGGTTCAGACATTTAAACAAACCACAACTTGGCTAAACCAACCATGTCTTCACATTATGGTCCAACCAGGCCATTATGAAATTGGGTAGACTGAGAGTGATTGGGCCAAAGTCACTCAAGTGAGCTTCATGACTTAGATAAAGATCTTAACATAGATCTCACTGGGCCAAGTCCATTGCTCTAGCCACACAACACCAAACAAATGCAGTTCCTCCATCTGCAGTCTGAAGGTGGAACAGTTTTACCTCTTCATTTGCTGTTCGTGTGTAACTGTCCGAAGAACTACTGTGACACACATCTTACTCATGGTCAGAGCTACAGTTTAAGAGGTGGATCTGACCACAGGTGATTTTGCATGTCAGAGCGCTGGTATATTCTTTGGAAGCTATATTGTCAGAGGGAACTCAAAACCAGTAGCAGCTCTCATATTTGTAATCAGCACCACCAGATGGGAACACATGATAATAGCATTCTTAAAACTTGCAACTTTCTTAAGGATGCCTTTGAAATCAGATATTCCTTCAAATTTTCATGTTTTTGCTTTGCAGTTGTGTCCACTTCTTAATTTGTTTTTGTCACACTTGTATTTTGTTCAGGGTATGTGGATATCATCCCACATAAAATAGGAAAGGTTATATGTTAAGTTATTTGTTCAATGCCATCCAGTGAACCCTTTAGGGACCCAATGTCTGCAGCCAAAGACATTATCAGTCATTAACTGAGCAGTAATAAAAAGGTTCCAAACTCATCTTTGTGGTCATGCTGAAAAGGAGAGGGCTTGAAGTTCACCTTGGCTTATTCATGTCACACTGAACGTTCTGCCATGACATCCAGATGTGGACACTATGACTCTCCTTGTAAACAGCCTGTGTTTAAAGGCAGTATGGAACATAACACCCTAAGTTATCCTTAAAATGTACAGTACCTTCTTTTAGGACTTTGGGATGAAGCCAAGTAGTAATCTCAACCTTTTTAACTAGAATTCTAATTGACACTGCCAAGGTATATTTTAAAAAAGGAGATAGAAGAGCAGTATAAATCAGCTGTGCAAGAGTATACCTCTTTAAAAGACAAGTACACACACACACACACACACACACACACTCCCAAACATGTTATCTTTAAAACAGAGTATAAAAACCAGACAATCTGAGCTGCACTTAGAAAGACCGCAATCTTAGAAATTCACCAGTGCTGTAAAAAGTGGATGATTACTACCAGTAATCGTACTTGCTAGGAGGACTTATTTACAATGGGAGGGCGAGGGGAGTGACAGGATGGGGGATGGGACAAGAGACTCAAAGTGGAAACATTGCAACAGAAATCAAATTGGCACTGAAGAAAAGCAGTTAACAGCCACAACAAAGCATGTAAGTCATGGGTCAAGGAGCTGGTCAAGTAGAAGAGCCCTTTCAGCTCCTGGCATTCTGTTGCTACTTGCCATGAACAAGGCTTTGAAAATGACAGGCAGCAAGATATTGTGGAAGAGTCTTTCAACACAAACTAACCCCTCAGAAGGCAGCACATTTTCCATGTCGTTGCAAAAGCTTTTTAAAAAAACAAAAAAACAAAAAAGCATTGCTACACCCAAGTTTAGATAACACTTCACCTCTAAATATAAGTTTTGGCTAGGTCTACTCAACTGAGAAACCACAGGGAAAATGAAACCTCATTCAGTAAATTTACGATTTGTCCTCTCAAGCACAACAGATGGTTCAGAACATTTGTGTTGCCAACTGTATTTATCTGACTAGATCTCCGAGTCTGTTTTCTTTCATTTCGCTTTAGTTATTTCATCTCTGAAGCATCATTTCCCAGTTAAGATTATATCCAGCATTTTTCTCAGATATATCCCTGCTTCTAGTTAAAAGATTTAATTTCTGGTTTTTCATACTCATTTTTTTCAAAACTGAGAACTTGTCCATCACAATTCTTGGATTTAGGCATAATAACAAGCTATGCTTTAGTCTCCCTCTCCTTACAAGAGCTGCAATATCAGCTGTGTTTGTTATGTCCAAACACATACAAATTGTGTTTAGTCTCAACTCAAGGGAAACAAGCCAAGTGGTTTCTAATATTGGCCTGTTTCCCAACCCGGGGTAGCTGATGTGCGTTCTCCAGATGTTTGACATCAACTCCCATCAACCCCAGCCAGCATATCCAATGGTCAAGCAACATGGAAGTTGTAGTCCAATACCCACATGGCATCTCAATGGCTATTCCTGTCATTAACACATCTTGTCCAGATTCAGGCATAGGAACAAACTGTGCTTAGTTGAAAAAAGAAAGATAAAACATCTAATCTCTTCCTTGCAGGTATGGCCTGTGGCTTGATCACTTTACACTAAATGATCGTTTAGCATTACTTCCAAACATAGCCAGCAAAACATTCTGATTTTAAACCTCTTACACTTCTCACAATTATATTAAGCTCCATTTTCTTGTTCCATCCTCTTGCAGCAAAAGTGGCAATTATGTCTGCCTGCATTCCTTTCATAAAATATTAACAAGATATTTGTCTTTTAAGATTAATTTGAAATTGGAACTCCATTAAATACACACAAAAGAGAAACAACAGTCAGAAAAATAATTGAGAGAAGCATTAGCAATGGGAAAATGGTATGTATTAAATTACTCCAGTTCAAGATAGGAATCGAGGATTATTCTGACACTTGGCTGCCCTTTGACGAATACAAAGACAAAGCAACTGTCACTAGCTATAAAACTTAAGAGACTATGTTCTTTCTTTTGTCCTCAAATGCTATTTTCACCAGCTGCTGTTGGGATAATCTTGAGGAAAACACGCACCAGATAATTAATTTGAAGTAATTTCAGCTTCCTTCTCTCCCTGATAAATTTTTAATGCAACCTACAAAACTGATGCTTACTGTTATTTACAAGGTTCAAGAACTAAAATATAAAGGTAACAGAATTGCCATATTTACTTTAGAAAACAAGAACAAAAAAAATTACCACAAACAGGATAGCATATTGATAAATATATCAAGAAGTGGTACATTATTGGTATAACAGAAATTATGAGATGGTGAAATTACTGTTTATGAGGATCTGTATTTTAGGCGCTTGATTACCCTTTTGGGGTCATAGTTTTAACAGAGCAGAGCTTACAGAACCAGTGAACAGGCACAAGGAGCTAATGGCAAGAAGAGGCTACTACACCTCATCAGTCTAGCAACAGGGCAGAGATGAGAACCTGTGATCTTGCAGATGTTTCTAGACTCCTGGCCATTGGGCTTGCTGACTGATGTGAGCTGGAGTGTTACAACATCTAGAGGACCACAGTTTCCCCAAGCCTACAATGAGGAGTGGCTTGGTTTGGGAAGTTTTTTATGCTAAAAGGCAAAAGTTAAGTAGCTACAATTCTCCATTATCACTATCTACAACATGGTAATATTGCTCTCACTATATAGAGTTGCTGCTCTAGAAATGCCTGTACCATAACTAGGATAGCCACCTTTTGGAGCTTGACCATCTGCCTGACCCAGTATACATCACTCTGGTCATTCCAATTGATGACCATACAGTGTGAGCCCCTGAAACAAATCCATTTTGCTTTTTGTCTGTGCACTTACACACTGTTTTAATGTTTTGTTTTTATTACACAGTGGTACCTCGGGTTACAGACGCTTCAGGTTACAGACTCCGCTAACCCAGAAATAGTACCTCAGGTTAAGAACTTTGCTTCAGGATGAGAACAGAAATTGTGCTCCGGCAGCGCGAGGCCCCATTAGCTAAAGTGGTGCTTCAGGTTAAGAACAGTTTCAGGTTAAGAACGGACCTCCATAACGAATTAAGTTCTTAACCTGAGGTACTACTATATTGTGCTCTGCTGTATCGTGTACAATCTCATAATGAGATCCCACTGGGATCTCATTGCCTGGAGCAGCTTAGTGGGCTTGGAGAAAGCAGTTTGGATTCGAAGTACTTCCTCCAAATGCAGAGAAAAAAACTGTTCCGTTTTCAGGCAGCACTTTGAATACAAACCACTTCCCCAACATATGTAGGAAAAAATGGCACATCTTTAAACAGGTCATTCCTCCTTCTACAGAGGAAGGAGTTTAGGTTTCAAGTGATTGCTCCAAAAAGACTGTGAAGAAGGGCCCAGTAACTGCAAATGAGCTGATCAGCAGTTACAGGAACCCCCCATGAAGGTGCACTCTCTCACTGCCAATCAGCTGATTATCAGTGGAAGTGCATCTACAAAGGAGTGCACCTGTAAAGGAGATTGCCGTAACCACTGGCCAGCTGATCTGCAGTTACAATGATCTTTTAACTCTGACATGCACTGTCCGCATGACATTAGAACATCAGGTGACTGGCAGGCAGGCAATCTTGCCCACCCGTCAAAGTTGGCCTACGGATACAGCGGGGGGGGGGGGGGGGGGAGATGAAGAATAGTGATCAAAGTTACCAACAGTATGGATGTCCAGCAACGTAGTTGCTCCTGAACAGACTCAATCCCAGCTCCTAAAAGAACCAGATCTCTATTTCTGCATATTCTGATCTCTAACCTCTATAGAGACATTGTTTTAGTAGCACATAACATATATAACCTCATTTTCCAAGTCCAAAAATGTCTGATGGTTCAGTGTCAAGGAAACTGATGCTAGACAAACAACTGAACTTTAGATTAGATTTATAATGTAGATAGCATGTCTTGTGATTTTACTGCCGCTTCTGTGTTTATTTTGTAACACTCCCCCTCTCCCAATCCTGACACAGAGCAGTCTTAACTGAAATATATATTAACTGTGCAACAGGGTGCATGTTTACTCAGTAGTAAATCCCACTGAGTCCAATGAGGCTTACTGCTTAGTAGGCTTAATATTGGAATTGCAGCTTTGACATGCAGTACATAAAGGTTTAGACATGTGCAGTACCGTACAAGAAATACATGTTACTGCCTTTTTGACTTTCATTTGTATTAACAAATAAACATTAACTCTCAGAAGAACATAAATACACTAGCAGTTTCCTGATCCTTATACTAAGTACATAATACCTTATACTTTCCGAATAACTTTTAGAAACTCAAGGACCATTAACTTGAACCCATAATGGAAATCTTTTATAAACTCAAGGACCATAAAATATTTCAGACTTTAAAATGATTTGAAGAATAGTCAGATTAAGAATGATTATGTTGGTTTAAAGGCTCCTGGAAAACAAAACCCTCTTCAAATGTTAGGATTGTAAACAAGCTAAAGGCATTTATATGAGGCTTCACCAAAATGTTTCAAATGTCACAACTCTGACATCCAAGAAAGCTGTTTTTAATCAATACAGGAATAACAAACACAAAGCTATTTTCCACATTCATGTTCTTCTATGCAATATTTTTGTTTTCCTTTTAAGTAAAAGATCTTTTGACATGCCCTCCACCCTCAAAAGCTAAAACTGTAGACTGTGCAATGTGCTGTGAAAAATACCAGCAGCACAAACAGCACCACAATCCTGGCTCTCATGCAGCTGGAGAACCTTGATATATGATATACAATGTTAATAGATGCTTTTATAAAAATAATAAAAAGTAGTCACCACATCATGCTTATTCTGCATGGCTTCCATACTAGCTCCCCCCCCCCACCAAAAAACTAGTAATTATCCATTAACAACAGAGACATCACATATCTCTATAGATTCATATAATTGCTTATATCCAAAGCAATCAACTTTGTGACTTACTGTACATTTTCCCAGGAGTACTAAGAACTAGAATGGAATTTGCCCACATGGAACTACCAATAGTGATACATAAATACTAGATTCATTAAGGCACATCCCCTGATAGTTTCCTTGAACTCCCAGCTGCTACCCTTTTGTGGTTGCAAAAACATAATTTGCTGAGATTCCCATGCGGAGCACAAGGACAACCTGTTCTGGCACAAAAACCAAATCTCATGTCAGCTTCTCAATGAGCAGACTGGTAAAGTGAAGGACCATCCTGGAAAAGACAACCCCTCCAATTTTAAATCTAACAATAAAAATAAGTTTGTTTCCCTAACATAGTCCAATGACAGAAATTTTATGTAGGTCAATTAATTTATTAATGAATTTCATGTTGCACACCATTTTAACATGGTAAAATGCACTTGGAGGACAAGCAGAAAGGCTGATTGTCTGGAGTAGAAAAGTAGTGTCTCTGAAAAAGTTTAGCATAATCAGATATAGGCAGTCTGCCTGACCTATTTCAACTATGGCCGTTATTACATTATTTCAACTGGTTCACCTGGTGCAGGGAATTGCTTTCTCCACTAACATGTGAATAATGTAAACAATGTATTCAGTTTCAGCCTTCCCACTGGATACTGGCATCAAAACATGGCAGTGGGAGCTTGGCCTCAAGGGTCCACCTAAGAAGTCATAATATGTATTTCTGTCTACAGTTCTGCTGGAACTTATTACCACCCCATTTCTAATGATGCTCTTCAGCTCATAGCTTCCATTATCCCCAAAGGACCCGTCCATAATTTAGGAAGGAGCAAATGCAAACATTCAATGTCTCCTAGTTTGAGATGGTTTCTTTATTAGCTAGATAAAGAAAGAAGATTCAATTAAAGCATTCACCTAGTAAATGGCTACATTTCCTACACTAAACAAAATTCCAACTACCCCATAAAGAGTAAGACCAATGAGAGACACATGAGCTAAATCTTCCCTTTGGTTATGGGAAACTAATAGTCCATTAGGATACATAAATGTATCCTGGTGACCAGCCTACAATGCTGCAAAGAGAAAGACTTCTTCCAAAATGTCTAGCATGATGGCATCTTGGACAATGACATTTATATATTCAGTTCTAACCCAAAGCAGACATTTGGATTTTGGATATAAAGAAAACAGGTAATAGAATCATCATCTTATCTGCACATCATATTAAATGACCTTATAGAGATATTCTGAGGTTTGCCTACACACATACACACAGGAAGTCAGTTGTCTGTGCATCACCGGTTATTTCTAAAATTAGACTAAGAAGTTAAACGAGTTAATTAAAGAATACAGCATTGCAGATCGCTATCATGTTTTGAGACCTTAGTAGAGCTTTTTTAAAAAACAGCAACAGATACTTTATCAACTTTCAGAAATTGTTATGCATTTAGCTTTTGGCCATTAATTTGTACCTGTTCTTTATAGAAATCGGGGGTGGGGGGGAGTTTTGGGAGTTGGTTGGATCTGGCCTGTGCTTACTTATACCCAAATATAGGAAAATAAATTCTTAAGAACAGTTGAAGATATATTCCAACTTCTAGATTCTCTCTCCATGCTATTGGAATATTAAAGGAATGTTCCCACGAATAAGTGAAAGGAGCTAGATTTCTCAAAACAAAACAGGTCTTTTCTTCATCTGCTAAAGCAATCCCATGATCCAAGTTCTTTGAATATATGAACAGAAGACAGATCACCGAATAGGAGAAATGGTGAGGGTACGCGTACATACATATCAGCTTATTAAAATTGTGAAAGCGTATCTTCTGGGATAATAAAGAATAATGGAGACCAGTTTTAACCTGTGAAGTCTGATGTAGGCATTAGGCAGCAGTTCACTTCAAACCAGTTTAAAAACCACTAATTTTTAAATGTCTCGCATGCACACAACACATGGTGAGAGAAGGCTACTGAGGGAGGTCAAAGCATCTCCTAACTCCTATCAGCCCCAGAAAACATGGCCAGATTATGGGAGCTGTAGTTCAACAACATATGGAGAGTCTAAGGTTCCCCACACCTGCTCTATGAAGTATCCTTGAAGTCTAATAGTTTGAGAATGGGCCCAACTTTTAAAAATATGTTTTTAGACTGAAAGAATTATGGAAAGAATCAAAATTATGGAAGATGTACTCTATAGAGTACTAGTTGAATGTTGGACTTTGCTCTTAACTGGGTGCACCAAGCCATTCTGTTTTCACTGCAAAGGTAAGCCAGTCATTAATAATCATTAATAGCTGTAGTAAAGAATTCCAGGCAGAAAAACCAACACTGCCAACTTTTTAAAGGAAAAAATAAAGTGCGAGAGATAGTTGATATAACCAATTTTTTGTGTTGTTGTTTTTTAACTCCACAAGGTGGGTAATAACCATAGGTTTGCTTGCAAGATGAGGCAATACCAAGATCTCATTCTATACTACAATACCAGGAAAGGCCAGAGTGAGTTAAAAGACACCAAGCCCAGGACCAGGTGAGCCTCCCTGGAGACAGCATTTTAGACTTGGGGTGTCTGCACTAAAAGGCCCTATTCCTTATCACCTTACATCTGAAAGGAGACACACCCAGAGAGGACCTCGAATGAAGATCTGAATACTCATGCAGGTTATATGAGGAAAGACAGTCTTTGATATCACTTTTAAAACTCTCTAGATGACTTGGAGCAGGGTAAAGCCCCAAAATGGACCATAAAGGAATTTGGTGTGTGTTTAAAACTGGTTACATGGGCTAGGTTTCTGGAGCCTAAGTTAACCATCTAGCTGCTGTGCTTTGTATTACCTAAGGTTCCTGAACCATCTTCAAGGGCAGCACCACATACAACGCATTGCAGTAATCCAAATGGATTAGTGTTTTTATACAACTAGTTAATGCCATAATGTTATTCAAAATATACCGTATGTACTAGCTAATGCTAGTCATGATATGGTATGAATGCCCTTGAACAGGACAGCTGTTGAGAGAGAATGCAGCTGCAACAGGTGACACATTTACCTTACCAAAAGGCCTGAAAATGCCAAGTTGTTCAATGCCAAGTAGATTTCACTTTTTACATTCAGAAAACTAAATGAAGCAATACGCTTCTCAAAACAGCCTTCAGTGGGGAAAAAAATCCTGTTTTTTCCTTGGCAGGAAAACAAGGAGCAGTGCAATTACCATCTGCTCCAGGCTTTAATCATTTGCTGGCAATAAGAAGGTGAAAGAAACTTGATCATACTCTTAGACAGTAAGACTGAATATGCACTAATAAGAAAACCTGAATTCAGTTTTAATTAAACAAAGCATCAACAAGGCACCCCCCTCTCTCTTCTGTATTTTATTTCTGTTAGTATGGATTCTCTGGGAAAAGACTCTTTTATCTGAAGAGACCCTGGTACTTCAACATTTTTTAAAATTAAACTTATAATGCATGGGTAATGAATACTGCATGAGAAGCATATTTTTATTTTTTTAATTAAAGCCTCATTCATTGATCTATTGATAAATAAACCAGATTTCCATAGAAATAATTCCATAGAAATATTGCAGGGCAACATACAACATAAAACCACAACACTGACAAAAACAACAGGTTAAGCTGTTAATCTTCATCACTCAACCAAGAGAGCAAGCATAAATTAAATTATTCAAAGCAACTGACTTCACTATTACTATAGGGAATAATGCAAACATAGTTTATTGTTGTATGCTGGAAGATGTTTATTTTTATCTTAACACTGCTTACCTCTGCTCTTGTGGATGATCTTCCACATCCTCCTCTGATTCAGCCTAGTGGACAGAGAAAATACCATGAAATATAAGCAGCAAATATAAGTTTCCAGCATACATTTGTATTTTAACAATCCCAGAGCTGTTTAAGGATATTCTGTTCAGTGGAACCCCCTATACTGAATGATGTTTGAATCAGCCCACTTCATTTTGCTAAGCACTGATTTATCAGCGAACACCACAAATTTAAGAACCAGTACAAGTGAGTTCAATATAGCTGAGGAAATTGCAGAGTCTGGTTTATCATGTTTATCAGTTTAACAGTGGTCAGTAATTTTAAGCAAACAAATAATACCTTATTCTAAATTAAATTCATTCATCTGTTCAGACTACATTTTTTTAATTAAATTGTTGGGACTATTTGCAGGCTGGAGGGTGCCAAATTGTTTTTTCTCCCCAGTACAACCTTCCCTCAGAACTGGAATTTTGAAATACTGAGTCATTTTCATCCTTTCAGACAACAGTGCCTATCAGTCCTCACCACTGCTGTGCTGTTTGGGACTGATGGGAACTTGAGTCCAACAGCATACAAATTTGAGGAACCACTTAAGTACCTGTGAACATCCAGGTACTTGGTTCTAATGAAAAATATTTTGTTTTCCTTGAGGTACCTTAAGTGCCAGGATGAAACGCAACTGTTGCTTGTTGCCCACCCAAAAACCTAAAGTGTGTGCATTTAGACAAAATGAATCTGTATCCGTCATCCAGAGAAAACAGATGTACAAGCCATAAAATGTACCCATATAAGTTTTGCTTCTTCTGAGTTTATATAAAAACAAACCACCTCAAGTGACCAACATCCTAGCCTATCTTAGAAGAAAGGCCCAAGGATAAAATGATACAACACTTCATAGGTCAAACATATGCCTTTTAATTCTTGTATTTTAGGGTTGCCAAATTTCATATTGACACCCGCAAACTTTGTTGAGCTTTTTGGGGGTAACCTCCCCCCCATGGTGTTTTAAAGCTTTTTGGAGCTGTTTCCACTGCTTTTTCCATAGCACTACCATAGATCCAGGTTTTCCTGACTAAATTCCCCTGACGCCATTTTTACACCTGAAAACCAGGACATGTCAGGAATTTTCCTGACGTATGGCAAGTCTATTGTTTTTCTACCCCTACCTCACTCCTATGTGTCCTCAGATATAGGAATGAGCAGCAAGAATAACTCATGTTTAACAAGTAATGTTGGGGGGGGGGCATCCAATGGTTTACATGGCAGCAGGCCAATCTGCACTGCCAACTCTATTCTCATGGAAGTTTGACCAACTCCTTTGAACACATATGAATACATGCATTTGCAAATGCGTGTTCAGCAAGATTATTCCGGCATCTTTTATTTAACGTTCAGCATCTTATTAACTCCACAAGCTAACTATACCATGATATCATTTCAGATATCATTTGATTTCACTATGTCAAAAAACTAGCTATCTATTCACTGTACAAAATTTAGTTGAGAATAATATAATATGTGGATAGGATACCAATGCACAGTCACTGTCAAGATAAGGCTGGAAGAATCACTTACAAACTGATGCTGTCCACCTGTTCTGCAGTTATAGCCAACCAAATGTCAATAATAAAAGCACCATCCAGTTTTTTTTCCTTTTTTTAAGTTGGGTAACAGCCTACATATCAGCAGAAAATTACAGCTGCTTGAAAACTCCTGGGAGAGTCCCGGAAATCACAGATTCATAAAAGATGGGAAGTGGCATTCCATTCATAAGCTCAGACTGTGGGAAACCAATGTCCCCAAAGCCTATTGCTGGCAACCCAGTGACTCATGGTAAGTAGTGAATCCAGTGTCATACATTTCGGAATCTAGGTAGATATGCTCAAATTATATGTATACCTCCCAATTCTCTCTTCAAGAATGAATCTCTGTCAACAGGCATTGCTTCGGACCCAGGATTCTAAAGATTTACTAAAGTTGCAAAGGTTTTCCTGCCCTCCCTTTGAGGAAAATAGCAAGAAATGTTAAAGCTGCATTTAAGACTATGAGAACATAGCTTCCACATTCTGAGCTTTCATTCACATTCCTGCATGATACATCATTGATAAAAGACAAGAGAAGAATCCATTTTCCCCATGAAACCACATGCAACCTCTGAAAGTTGCAACAGTTTCAACCATAGCTTTGTAACACAGGTGTGTATGTGCGGATGTGTGCAAATAACACCCTTAAAATAGACAAACGGGTGCATTCTCCTTACAGTTGGCTATATTATTGCATGCAGGTTTGACGGCCAATGCCCTTAAGGATTTTGCTTTCCCCTTCAAAATGTTTCTAGGTTTGCTCAATTGAACTATATAGACAGCCCTAATAAAAACATTTAGTGAATCCGTTGGCTATGGGGAAATTTAGAACAAAGCACTTTTAGCTCCGGGTCATGGCTTGTGGCATGTTATCAGGATAAAGTTAATCTGTAATGGAGTTTAATTGTGGTATAAATGTGATTTAACACAAAGACTAAAACGACCTTCAGACTCCTTGGAGGCCTGTAATTTTGTAACCAGATTCTGCTATGCAGATTCCATATTTAGAGTTATTTTAAACCATCAATAGTAGTTCTTCAGGTTTTTTAACCAATCTCTCTCTCTCTCTCTCTCTCTGAAAGTTTGCAACAGTGTATTGTCAAAATACAGATGAAGGAAAGTATTACCAGCAGTCCTACACAAGCTAGTGATTAACTTTATCTGGCTATTACTCTTCATGCAACAAGCAAAAACAAAGATAGGGCTCTAATCAGCTGGCACCCTCTGCACCAATTTTTTCATGTATCTGGGGCAGTGTTCATATTTGGAGAAGCAGTAGCAGCTGCTGCTTTATGTTTCCAGACTTGGCTTTGTCCAGCTTAATTTTTCTTGGTTTCAATGTTTCTTTTTCTTTTGTTTCTCATTAGTTTCAAATTATAACTGTATCATATATTTCGTATCAGTCTGATTTCAAAAACTTTAGGAAATGCCCACAGTAGCTTAAGTAAAATAAATGTGGAAGCTTGCTGATAATCGAGACAAAACTGTGTTTTTAACACCTTCACAGCTGCTCCATTTTATTTAATCTTTGCCCATAAGTACCACCAAAATAAAAAAGGAAATACCAGTCCTTTAAAAAAACAAATTAACCATTGCTCCCACAAGGGAAAGTTCAAAGGAAACCTCTTATTTGTGGTTGCTTTTATATGCATTTTGATGGCATATATTCACATACAGCAATCACTGTTGCAGTGATGTATAAATACAAAAGCATGCTTGTTTAAAGCACACCAAATACAATTCAGGTTCGGCTCTCCTTGGGCACCATAAAGTGCAGTTAGATGTTAGGGGCAGGGAGGGCATTAGATATAGCCACTGCCACAAGGTCATTCCTACTTCCCTGATAGTTAACTGGAAATCATTTATTGAATGGGCTAGGCCTCCCTGGACGCCCTCGTCATACAGCTGAGGGCACACAAGGAAATTTAGGTAACCACAGACACATATATGTATATGCAACATTTCTGTACAAATTCATAGTGGATAGGAGGGCTTGTTCGCACAGACATCGCTGGGAGAATGGTCACTGCACAACTGCTTGGCAGAATGTGAGGGTCATCTCCATGCAACCTGGTAAGCTTAAGTTGGCTATTTTTTTTTCCCAACTTGCAAATGACTAAAAATAGGTATACTATGGCACAATATTATTTCAGTAGAGCAGTTATAGCACTGCCTCATCCCATATTACTTGACCACATTTGCACTGTATCATATGCACCCAAATGCACTGATATTTCCTTCAACCAGTGTTCAGGTAAGTTTTACTCAGACCATTTATGTCTGGTCCATTCATTTCAATGGGTCTACTCTGAGTAAAACTTAGTTGCATACTACCTTTTACTTCTACATGTAGAAAAGGTCTCTTCTACCCTCGGGTGGCATTCCAAAGCCATCCAACAATGACTTTGTTAAATGATATCTCTGGTGGCCAGGTATTTTCACAAAGAAAAACTTAACCCTCAAGTCACTCTTGGGCCTTTAAAAACATTTTGTTAATATATTTCCTGCATTGCAGGAGGTTGGATTAGAAGATCCTTGGGTGTACCAATTCTACAATTCTATGATCTTGGCACTGGAATTTCATAGAGGCTGAACAAAAATTGGCAAGCCATAGGGAGAAATAAAACAATATGACTCTAAAAACTAAATCCCTTCCTTGTAAGGCATTTTAAGAAGTAGTCAAACAAAGATCAACATGGCCATTCTGTTTGGCATGCACTTCTCCTAGCAGCTACAGCAAAGAATGATGAAGATCTGTCAGCAATTCACTGCTGCTTCTTAGAACTGTCAGCAGTGAGATGTCTAAATGAGTTTGACACTAGTATGTCTGCCAATAAAAAATGAGCAGGAATTCATCACCTAAAAAGTTTTCAAAGGGATGTACAGTGGTACCTCAGGTTAAGTACTTACGTAATTCGTTCCGGAGGTCCGTACTTAACCTGAAACTGTTCTTAACCTGAAGCACCACTTTAGCTAATGGGGCCTCCTGCTGCTGCCGTGCCACCGGAGCACGATTTCTGTTCTCATCCTGAAGCAAAGTTCTTAACCTGAAGCACTATTTCTGGGTTAGTGGAGTCTGTAACCTGAAGTGTATGTAACCCGAGGTACCACTGTAATACAATACACTAAGGAAATAAGAACTTTCCTTTTCTAATAGCTTGGGAAATGTTCTTGGTAGAAAAGAAGAAAGACTATTTTATGTTGAAGTTGAAATAATTATTTTCCCTATACTGGTGTACAAGAAACAATATTTACAGATATGTTATACACACACACACACACTGCATAATAATGAAATGCCACATTGCATCCACCACAAAAATCTCAAATAAACCTCCAAAAGGCAAATGATTACCTCAGCATGCTCTGCTGATACAGAGACTCTTTGGGGGGGGGGGGGCTGAATGGAGTGATGAGGGCCATGAGTAGAAGCACTCAACACTGCAACTTTTTATCACAGGATCCTACTTGCGTATATCTAATTGCCCAAGTGTTCCCACCTAAAGCAATCCTAGAATAGGTCAAGGAATCACTAGCTGACCTCATCTATTAGGTCATTATGACTCTGAATGATTTAGGAAAGAATAATCTCAGTGGCACACCAAGCCACCACTCTGCCAGTTCTCAATCTCTGTTCACCTAACTCCCCTCAATATTATATACCAACTTTAACAGCAGCTAGAAACATAGAATTGTAGAGTTGGAAGGGGTCATGATGGCCAACAAGTCCAACCTTCTGCAATGGAGGAATATATTGCCCAACGTGGGGCTTGAACCCATAACCTTGAGAGTTGTGCTCTACCAACTGAGACATCCCAGGTGTCTGGTAAGAAGACCCAAAACAATAAGATAGGGTACAATAAACTAGGCTGGTCAGAATCCCTTTGGATCAGAACACACCAATGTAGTTAACCAAATGACCAGATTTTATTTACAAAACACACAGAACAGGGAATTACAGCTAACTAAATAAGCAAAGAAAATGTTGGTTCTAAACTTCCCCTAACATATGTGACAGCAGGTCATAACTTTCATGCAGCAGATGATACAAATTAAAAGGCAACAGTTACCAGGAAATCAAAAGATAGAAAACAGCTATCCTATCAATGTCAACTGAATACACTTGATCATGCATTTGTAAGTATTTGCTTGCAGAACTGATGCAGTGGTCTGACTAGCTACCGGATACTGAGAAGGGGTGAGCTAGAGGTCAACCCTGCCCGCAAGGTACTGAGTTATAAGTAATACAAATTATGCACAATAAACAGCTGCATCCCTAACTTCCATGACAACCATAGTTCAGATCTACCTTGCCTAACCTTTTCCCCTCCAGAATGGAGCTGATGGGAATTGTACTACAAACATCTGGCAGATACTAAGTTGGTGAGGACTCTTTTAAATTACTGAGAACAAACCACAGTGGGCCTTAAGTATGAATGTTCCCCTTTCCTCCGCCTCATGTAAGCAGGTGTGAATCCTTCTGCTTCACACTAGAACAAGCAACAGTCATGTCATGTGGAACTGTGGTTTGTTCTAACTGAAATCAGTTAACGAATAAGAAAATCAAGCCACCTTCATTTCACTCCTTGTTTACACTCTGCTTTTCCTTTCCAATGAATATTCAAATCAGCTATGTAAACTGCTACCACAATAACACTAAGAAAAATAAAGCAAGAAATAACACTCCGGGGACATACATAATTAATCTAAAAAAAATAAATAGTAATTGGTATCTATTTCATATAAAATATAAGAGTATTAACATTGGAATACTAATAAACATCCCTACACATGCACCCCAAATCCAATATTATCCCAGAAACATAGAAAAGATTCCTAACAGCTGTAAATTAAGTTATAAAAAAGTGCACAGTTAAATAGAACTTCAGTAAGACAAAATAAGTAAATAAGTAAAGGTAAAGGGACCCCTGACCATTAGGTCCAGTTGTGGCCAACTCTGGGGTTCATCTCGCTTTATTGGCCGAGGGAGCCGGAGTACAGCTTCCAAGGTCATGTGGCCAGCATGACTAAGCCACTTCTGGCGAACCAGAGGAGCGTACAGAAATGCCGTTTACCTTCCCACCAGAGTGGTACCTATTTATCTACTTGCACTTTGACGTGCTTTCGAACTGCTAGGTTGGCAGGAGCAGGGACCGAGCAATGGGAGCTCACCCCGTCGCGGGGTTCGAACCACCGACCTTCTGATCGGCAAGTCCTAGGCTCTGTGGTTTAACCCACAGCAACACCTGCGTCCCATAAGTAAATAAGTACTGGAGCAATAAAAAGCTCATGCTTCATACAATTAACCCATCCCACCCTACCCACATATCACAAGTCAAAGTTCAACAATAAACTAAAAACATTGGGACTCTGGATATGAAGCAGCCCTCGCCCTCATCCTGGGCCATTACCTTCTGTCTCCTGCAAGAGACTACAATCCCATCATCCCTAAATATTGACCACGCTAGCTGGAGCTGATGGGAGCTAGTAGCCAACAAAACCTACAGGGTACCATGGCCCTAACAAAGCCTTCTCTCACAAGAAAGATCCAGGGGACTTGCATCAGAAAGGAGAAGAGCACTCTCACCTCTACATGAAGAAGCAATGTGCAAAAGGGGAAACCCGTCAGTCAACCCACCACCTGCTCATGTAATATGCAGCCTCTTCCACAGAAGCTGCAGCAGGATGAATGCTCTTCAGCAGATGTATTGCTAGTTCAAATAAGAGAGTCTTCTGCAGTGTTAGCATAGGTGGTTTCCAGGCTTATATGCAGTGAAGGTGGCTTAGAGCAGGGTTTCCCAAGCTTGGGTCTCCAGTAGTTTTTGGACTACAATTCCCATCTTCCCTGACCAGTGGTCATGCTAGCTAGGGGTGATGGGGGTTGCAGTCCCTGTGTTGCTGAACTGCATCTCCTAGTAGTTCCAGCACCATGACTAATGGCCAGGTATTATGACTTATTGTTCAGAAACATCTGCAGGTTTAAAGGTTCCCCACATCTGCTTCACTAGACCAGGCTTTACTAGATCAATCTACTAATATCCAGACACTGCACTGCTGAATTGAGATTTCTGCAATGTACAGTCATGCATTTCTCTGAAAACTGCATTTATTAATGCCTCCCTGTATACAACTACAGACAAACCATTTTTAAAAAGTTGCAGCTACTTGTTTTTGTTTTTTTCATTGTATCTGTAAGAAATGGCAATATATCCCCACCCACATCCAGCCTACCAATTCATTTGCTTTAAACGTGGTATAAATAAACAAATAATTATTTCATTTGGGAATATTCAACATGTTAACAAAGTAAATAAGTCATTTGGTTTTTTAATTTCAGGCTGCAGGCATTTGTAAGCTGACAAGCTATCATCAGCTGCTTAAGACATTTTTATTAGCCAGACACTTCAATAATTATTTTTTATGGCTTGAATTGTGTTAATGTACAATGCCCTGATATTTATAATATAGCAGTATATACATACTTGTATAAATAAATATAAATTCCTTTTAATAAAATATTAACTTAAATTGAGAATAGCCTGTTCACTATGCATAAAAAATCTAAAACACTCCTTTAAGTTGCTGTATTTTCTCACTTTACTATGATTGGCATTTAAAGGGGAAACAAAAGATGCTGTATTGAAAAGGGGAGGGGAAAATAAGTGTTAGTTTATAAACTGATGCAGTCTTGAAAAGCACTAAACCAACAGAAGAGAAAAGCAGAACTGATCCTATGCACTGAATTTAATAAGACTTGCTCCCTGTAGAAGTAATGCTGCGATGCTGCATCAACTGGGTTTGCCTTACAAATATCAGTTGCAGCCAGACTTCAGCGCGCCTCCCAACAGCATCACATGTTATTTGATGCCTACCCAATTCCCCTTTCAGAAGCATAATGAAATCATAACTGCGTCTGCTGCCAAAATCCTGGCAAGGTGAGGCGGAAGCGCCACTTCCGGTACTGACCGGGTCTCACCATCTCCGAATCAGAAGCCCGGTACCGTAACTTGCAAAATCATGTACAGGGAGGCAAGGTTGAAAAAAGGGCAAACAGACTGAGCTGCAGGCAGCATCGTGGAGGAGGGCAAACTCCCGCTGCGCAGAGTTAAAGGCAGGAGAAGTTCCCACCAAGGCCACCTTCCTGCGCCTGCGCAATACCCCGCGCGCGCCCCTCCCCCGCGCGGGGCCCCGCCCCTCATTTCCTTACCTGAGCAGGCAGCAGGAGCTCCCCTTCCTCCGCTTGCCACAACTCCACCACGTTGGGGATGGGGTCCATGGCTAGGGGCGGAAACAAAACAGAAAGCTCTTTGCAATTTCCACCAGCAACAAGAGAGGGGGACGTGCAGAGGCCTGTGGCCTCGACCCACACGCACACGGAGCGAGCTGGGAGAGAGTCTCCTCTGGGCTCGGGGGCCTTTCACAGCCAGAGCGCTGCAGGCAGCAGAAGCAGCAGGAGGAGGAGGCTGGGCTTTGTTTTGTTTCGTCCCTGAGACGCTTCCATATTAAAACGCTCCTGCTGCAGCAGCAGCAACGTGCGAAACGCAGGCAGACCCGGCGCACAAAAGGGGCGTCGGAAGCCAGGGTTTTGTGGGGGGATTTTTTGACGGAAAGATCAGCCTGGGGCCGAGTCCAAACAAGGGCCTCCTCTTCCTCCAAGCGGTGACCCGCGAAGGCTGCAGACAGGGCGGCATCGCCGACGCCGCCTAAGCAGCAGCAGCAGCAGCAGCAGCAGCGCGAGCCCGTGCAGCGGCAGCGCGCCAGGGAAGGCAGGAGTCCCGCATTGTGGGCCGCCGCCGCCGCCCGCTTTTTTCCCCGCCGCCTGCCCGCCTGTCACAAGGTCGCGGCCGCCCTTCGCAGTCCAAACAAAGCGAATAAACAAATAAGAAGCGAAACGGCAGGACGGACGAGGCAGGAAGAGGAACTCCGTCGCCTCAGCGGGGCTGGGAACCATTAAGGCGGCAGCGCAGAGCCGCTGCACAAAGGCAGGATGGGGAGGGCGGCTCGTGGGGGCCCGTGTGGGGGTCTCCCTTCGTTCCAGCCCCGTTTTACCTCAGCGCCGCTTTGCAAGAAGCCCCCCCTCTCCTTTCCAAGCTGGCCGCCTCTTCCAGCCATTCATTCTTACCTTGGCCCTGCGCTTCTCCCGGGCGAAAGCAGGGCAAGAGGACCTGAAAGACGCCGAGCAGCAGGTTCATGGCCGTGGCCGCGCGGCAGTAGCTGCTTTGCGGCGGGTAGCGCAGCCCCGCCATGCTGCCTGGTCTCGGCTCGCTCGCCTCGCCTCGCCTCTGCTCTGCGCTCAGGCTCGGAGCTGGCTGGCCGAGCTACAGCTGTTGCTGCTGCTGCGGTGGCGGCCGCCGCCTCCCTCTGCTGCGCGCGCGTGTGCGACACAGATAGGGAGGAAGAGAGCGCGGCGAGGCGCGGGGTGGGACATGGTCAATGAGAAGGCAGCTTTCCCCTCCTCGCGCTGGGCTCCGCCCCGCGGGAGGAGGAGGCGGAGGCGCTGCTCTTTCCCCAGAGCACATGGGAAAGCGAGCCAGGCCGATGCGCACGAGGGGGAAACAGGAGAGAGCGGGGAAGGCCCTCGGCAGACGGAGCGGGCCACGGCTTGAAGCCCCTGCTCTGCGCCAGAAGAACGGAAGCCCCTCCAGAGCAGGCACCCCCCCCCAACAGGGCTGGGGAGGAAATTCCCGCCAGTCATGATGACTCCAGAACCATACCCAAGTTATTTGACCCCAGAAGCATTTACGATTGTTTATTTGTTGTCCTCTCAGGACCTCTGGGTGGCTTGACGTGGTAAGCCTTGTTCTCCAGCCCTGCCAACCATTTTATAAGCACAGTCATTCGATGAAATATGCGTCTGAGAAACTGGTCCGAGACCAGAGCGAGTTCCCATGGCTGAGGGTTAGGCTGCATGCATGCCATACATTTCACACACACAAATTTTTGGGGGGAGGAATTGTAGTTTATCCCCAAAGAGCTACAATTCCCAGTGCCCTGAAACTAGAGTTCCCATGCGGGGGACGGGAACAGTCAATGTGCTTTAAATGTATGGTGTGCATGCAGTCATCTGCCAAGTCTTACTTTGTCCAGCACGGTTAACCCCTGGGCCACACTGGCTCTCCAATTACAGATGCAGCGTGAATCTCATGAGACGCATAACTTCTGATTCTAGATGAGAAGGACTTTCCAGTTTGATTTCATGAGATTCCCCCTTCACATTCTGATGTTGGAACACAACACAGTACAGTAGTACCTCAGGTTTCATACGCTTCAGGTTACATACACTTCAGGTTACAGACTCCCCTAACCCAGAAATAGTACCTCGGGTTAAGAACTTTGCTTCAGGATGAGAACAGAAATCGTGCTCTGGCGGCGCGGCGGCAGCAGGAGGCCCCATTAGCTAAAGTGGTGCTTCAGGTTAAGAACAGACCTCTGGAACGAATTAAGTACTTAACCCGAGGTACCACTGTAGAGGGTCTTGTTGCAGCTTTAAAGACTACACTGTGCATCCCGTCCACAAAATTGTCTGCCTTCTTGAGGTACCACACGACACACGCTTATATTTTTGCTGCAACACCCAAACACAAAACAATGTATCTGAATCTTAACTGGCTCCAGATAATATGTTGCTACCTCTTTATCTCTACCTACAAAGTGCACAGGAAGAGTTTTTTGAGAACATTATGAGCTTTAAGAAACGTTTTCCCTAGTTGATAAATCATCTACCCACACGCAGGCCAATATTATACAAATTTAAAACAAAGTGTTGCTGAGTTCAGAGTGAGTTATTGGCTGTTTAACATAACAGCCTAGAATGCAAATACCAAGTGCAAACAACACATTAGAGGCATTGCTCAGTGACAGGAGTTCTGTAGCAAACATTTGCCTGGCTGGGCATTATTCAGTTTCATGGGTGATCAAAACTCACACCAATAAAATAATAATAGTAATATTATAACGCCTCCTACAAATTCAGCTCACAAATTTTAGAACTTTCAAAACCTGAAAAACAAAAACACGTAGTCTATGTCAGCAAAGATACTGCACTCATTCGAAAACAACAGCATTTCAGTAGGTTAGGCTTCGACAGCACTCTGGTGTCAAGTACAAATGAAATATTATTTAAAAGGTGGGCTCTTGTGGTTGTTCCATCTTCATACCAACTTTGTGGTCAAAGCACAATTAAAACTAGAGGGGGAAAATATTAATGGGATATTTTAATTGAATGTTGTGCTTCACACACACACACCCCAAAGAATAAGCCAATTTACTCCCAGTTTGAGGCTTGCTTTCCTCCTAGCAGTCTTGCAGATGGATGGAATTGTCTCTTTATTCCATGGGTAGGCAAATTAAGGCCTGGGGGCCGGATCTAGCCCAATTGCCTTCTAAATCTGGCCCACAGATGGTCCGGTAATCAGCGTGTTTTTACATGAGTAGAATGTGTTCTTTTATTTAAAATGCATCTCTGGGTTATTTGTGGGGCAAAGGAATTTGTTCATTTCCCCCCCCCCCCAAAATATAGTCCAGCCCCCCCACAGGGTCTGAGGGACAGTGGACCGGCCCTCTGCTGGAAAAGTTTGCTGATCCCTGCTTTATCCCTTTCCATCGCCTCACATAATCTCTTATTCCTCCAATTCTAGGGTAGGGATTTATTTTTTTCCAGCCTCGGGGCTGCATTCCCTCAAGGGGGAATTTCTGGGCTGACCCCACCCTACCTGCATGTCAGGGGTAGGTGAGGCCAGAGGCAAAAATGGGCTACATTCCAGCTTCACCAAAGGCAGTGTTTTTACACACACACACACACACACACACACACACACACAACCTCCATCCAGACAAGCAAGAGACATTGTCCCAGTTCAAGGCCACATTCTAGCCAGGCAGAAGCACTTGAGGAGGGTGTGGGAGCAGGACCAGTGATGGATATGGCCTAGGGAAGGCACTCCAAGGTCAGACAGGGAGGCCTAGGGAGCCCCACCCTTGAAGTTCTCAACCCCTGATCCGTGAACTCCACAATGTTAAAGCCAGAAACAAGCTCTGAAATGCAGAGGTAGGTGAGCAAGCTCCCAACACGAAGTTCCACTTGCCCTCTTCAGCAAACAGTGAGCCCCACCCTTTCTTAGATCATGGATAATTGCTGGTTCACAGTTGCTTAAATTCAGCATTCAAAAACTTTAAACTAATTTCTGTTCACTTAAAAAAGGCACGCCCTGAGTACGTGCAAAGAGATAAAGGGGTGCTTAGTTTTCCCTTTCTGTTTTTTTAAAGCAGAAGAATACTTCGTCAGAAAGCAGCCCCAAAAGATGCAGAGAGAAGGGGGAGAGCAAGAGCGATTCTTTTTTTAAAAAGCAATTATTGTTTCTTCTGCCAAGATATATTAGAATTGTGGTTTCTTTTCTATACACTGCACAATTACGTAGTATTTTTATGTATTTCTTAGACTCCTTTTGTTACATATATGTGTATCAATGCTTTGCAGAAAGTAGTTCATATGATTCTATTTGTGTGTGCATTTGCCATTTTTTAAAATGCAAAGGATAGAAAGAAATAGAGGGGCAGTCATACAATTAGGAGTTTAGAAATGTATTGTTGTTTTTTAAATACAGTGGTACATCAGGTTAAGTACTTAATTCGTTCCGGAGGTCCGTTCTTAACCTGAAGCTGTTCTTAACCTGAAGCACCACTTTAGCTAATGGGGCCTCCTGCTGCTGCTGCGCCGCCGGAGCACGATTTCTGTTGTCATCCTGAAGCAAAGTTCTTAACCCGAGGTACTATTTCTGGGTTCAGGTCTGTAACCTGAAGCGTATGTAACCCGAGGTACGACTGTAATAATATTGCTTTTCCTTAGAAAAGCATATATAAAAGCTCTATTTCCCTTCTTTAAATGCACCCATTACTTGACAAAATAGTTTGTGCTGTGTATTGTGAACATTCTGTATATTTAAAAATATAATTTTGCTTCAGGGTTTAGTCAGGGAGCACAGGGAGCACCTTGCTTTCTGCAGAGTAGCGTGCATCAAACATATGGCTGTTTCCATCCAGTATCGGGGATTCCCCTGACTGATTGTGGAGACTTAACTTAATCAAGCAAGGCACAGCCTGCAGGCTAATCACTTTCCCCCAGCCTAAAACAGTGTCTCAATTTGTATGCACCTGCAGCAATGCAAGAGTCACTTCCCCATTACGTAACTCCACATCTCTCTGAGAGCCTAACTACATGCTACTTTAACAATCTGATTAGCAATCATGGCCTGGGTGTTTTGAAATGAAATACTTAAGCATGGGGACCCCCAAGGGATCATCATCTGCTATACTGTTACCACCAACACCCCCAGAGTGGCAATTAGAATGGGAGGGGCTCCCAATGACATAATTTTTCCTGATGCCAATTGCTATTGGGGATTTTTTACTGAGATCACAGCAGAAGAGGGGAGTCTCTATGAATTGCAGTACCAATGGCAGCCACTTACACCTAGTACTAAATTTCAAAACACCCGGGACATGATTTCAGTGTGTGATTGAAGCACTCACATAGGTTGGGGTGGGGCCAGACCTCTAATTATGTGGTATACTCACATGACTGTCTACTGGCCATTAGTGCATTTATGTTTACTGAAAAACATATACCCCATGTTTGCATTCAATTTACATCACATTCCAAAACAACAACAATTAAATCGGCTGACGTGCCACACAAACCCAGGGCCAAAGAGACATGCAGTCAGTAACATCACAGGAAAGCAACTAAAACAACTGGCAGTATTTGGGAGAAATAACAGTTTTCACTTGAAGATTTAGGAGTAAGAAAGTTCTGATTTGCAGAAGACATTGAGAATTTGGATGGGGAGCCCATGGAGTGGAGATGCTTTCAGTGGGCATAGGAACCACTGTTCACATTAATGCAACAGCGGCACTCAGCAAACGTGTGGAGGATTGCCTTAACTGAGAAGGCTCTGTTCCTGGTTCCACAGCTCTCAAGTACCCATTTAGGATTTTAAAGGCTAAATCCAGAACTGGAATTGTGCCAGTGGAGGCTGGTCCATTAGAGCAAATGGGGCACAGTCCCACTAACCTCTGCCTGTCATCAGCCTGTCACCACCTGCCTGCCTTCTTACTTACTTACAATCTAGGAGGCGACCCTGCTTGCTGTCTGCTTCTCAGTTTTGCCCTTGTTAAACTCAAAGGAAAGAGGATGTCCTTGACTCTGGCACCAAGGATTGCTCCCATCTGTGCTTTCCACCCTTCTGGTCCCAGAAGACACCCAGCCATCATTGGTGCCAAGGAAGAAACAAAAAGCCTATGATCAACACTGTGTATACATGATTGGTGCAGCACAACCTAGTTAGTACCAGGGTGCTGTATCCTGAAAACAGCTGCTTTTCATAGGACAGTCCATATATAATGTGTGGCAGTAATTAGATATTCCCAAGGCATGTACGGCTGTGACCTCTTTGCTCTATTTTATTTATATTACAGTGGTACCTCAGGTTAAGTACTTAATTCATTCCGGAGGTCCGTTCTTAACTGAAAGTGTTCTTAACCTGAAGCACCACTTTAACTAATGGGGCCTCCCGCTGCTGCCGCGCAGCCAGAGCATGATTTCTGTTCTCATCCTGAAGCAAAGTTCTTAACCTGAAGCACTATTTCTGGGTTAGCGGAGTCTGTAACCTGAAGCATATGTAACCTGAGGTACCACAGTATTGTTATTTTCTTTATAAAAGCACTAATTAATAAATAAAATATCGAAGCTGTTCACGCCAACTGTACATAAAAACCATACAACTTTTTGAAAGTAGAATATAGTGGTACCTCAGGTTACATACGCTTCAGGTTACAGACTCTGCTAACCCAGAAATAGTGCTTCAGGTTAAGAACTTTGCTTCAGGATAAGAACAGAAATCGGGCTCCGGCGGCACGGCAGCAGCGGGAGGCCCCATTAGCTAAAGTGGTGCTTCAGGTTAAGAACAGTTTCAGGTTAAGAACAGACCTCTGGAACAAATTAAATACTTAACCTAAGGTACCACTATACTGTTTGACAGCTAAGAATGAATTCAGTGCAATTTTATAATCTTCGTAGCTTCAGACCATATTATCTTGCTTTGGTACACACACCTACTTGCACACGCATCGAGGGCTGCCTACTCACTGTAGGCACTGGAAAAAACGACGCCTTCTGCTTGCAAAAAGTTATCTGCTCGCCTTTTGCCTCCTGCAAAGCATACAGCATTGGGCGAGCCTTTAAGAACTCAGGTGTGACTTCCTGTTAAATTACAAGATGAACTTTCCATCCCTTAAGTAACCCCCAGTTCACTAACCACTGAGTCATGTTTTACACACAATGCTTATATGGCATCTGTCAATGCCTGGAAAGCTGACCAGTCCAACTGGAAATATATGAGTCAGCCACACTCTTAAACAACCTGGTCATTCCTGAAATTGACAATTAAAGCTTGCTCTTTTCATCCTGAGGTGAACTTCTGCTTGCCGTTTTGCTAATAATTGCACGATGTGTCAGGTATGAAAAAGCAAGGGAGTATATATTGTTGAGCATAACAGGTGAAACTTAAAGCCTAAAATACTCCTATGAATACCACTCTTCATCAAACAACACGCATACTGAAACCCCTTTAATATGTGTCAATACAGTGGTACCTCAGGTTACATACGCTTCAGGTTACATATGCTTCAGGTTACAGACTCCGCTAACCCAGAAATAGTGCTTCAGGTTAAGAACTTTGCTTCAGAATAAGAACAGAAATTGTGCTCTGGTGGCACGGCACCAGCAGGAAGCCCCATTAGCTAAAGTGGTGCTTCAGGTTAAGAACAGTTTCAGGTTAAGTACGGACCTCTGGAACGAATTAAGTACTTAACCTGAGGTACCACTGTATCCAGTATGGTGGTATCGCTGATGCTCTTACCAACACATGCAAGGCCACTGTACAGGGCCAAGGAAGACAAACTGTCCTGTTCACAGTGGAGATGTCCTTGTGTGTATCCTTTTGACGTTCCCAGGCTAGGTGTTCCTTTCTCTATAGTTGCTGCTGACACATTTGAGAAAACAGCAGCAATCTGACCAATTACTAATGTGGCATAATTTGGTTATTAGATCAAAATGCTGATATGAACACACCATGTGTTTTTCTTTCTGCTCAATCTACATTGTTCAGCATAAGTAGTCCTCTACTTAAGTACCACAGATACTTATCCAAAGCATAATTTTGGAGTCCCCTCCTGTCAGGCCTACTGCATTATAACAGCGTTCCAAGCTTTTTAAGCTTCATTGAGTTTTGGGAAGCCTGTTTGAGCATTGTCCGTGCTTTAAAAAGGCATTTAAAACTGAATGCAAAGCTTTGAAATATTCCAAGACAAGGAAGCTGGATGGATTCCCTGAAGTCATAAATGATCTCACAGCACTTTTAAATACAGCAACAATAAGCATGGAACTGAACTGAACCCTGTAAGACATAGGTCCAAAAAGACTCTCAAGAACTGACAGGTAAGAATGGATAAAGGTTATTGCTGGATTTAATTAAGAGTTCTGTTTCTGCTAAGAAATTAAACAAATCCAAGCTTGAATTGTCTTTTTAAAATAATAATAATACTCCTTATTCATTCCGGAATTCTAGATGAGGTGCTAGATTGTTGCAAAGTGTCCCATGGCAGCTTAAAGATTGAATAACGTATTGTGAAATGAGCTTTTATGAGATGTAGCCACTGAATCGTAATATTGGAAGGGACCCCGAGGGCCATCTAGTCCAATCCCCTGCAATGCAGGAATCTCAGTCTACTACTTCATCATAACAAAACAAAAAACAAAAACAACCTGGTAGGCTTAGGGTTAAACTAGATCTGACATGGAGGATATATGAATGCATCCCCAATAGCTTAAGAAGGGGCAAACAACATAGGGGTGCAATAGGCATTGGGGAATTGGTGCAGAAGAAAACGATTAGACCCACTTCCAATGCCATAGTCCCTACTCAAATAACAGAGCTGCTTTTAGCCATACACAGAGATGCTGGAAGATGCATTCATGCGTCTTCAACATCATGTCAAGTTTGGCCCACGTGTACATTAGTGGAGAAACCTTTCCAGCACTGCGTATCAAAACATTTCTTTCACTGTATCTAAAAACTTACCAAGATTCATATTGGAGGAAGCTGAAGTAACGTACAAAGGTTCATGGTACCGTAACTCAGTAATCCTATCCAGGTTTAGTCAGAAGTATATACCACAATGCTAAATGAGGCGTGCTCCCAGGTAAGTATGCATAGGATTGTAGTCTAACTTTGTTCCTGTCTTATTTCTATTCCACCATTCCTCCATATTCCTCCTTTTACCTTTACAGTAATTCTGGAAATAATTCTGGTTGGCCGAGGGATAAGGACCAGTCAAGGCCACCTGCTGAGTGGTGTTATGATCTTGCATCAGACCTTCCAGGTAACAAGGAATTCTCACACTGGAGCTCACTAACCACATTGGCTTTGGCTGCTGCAGCCATAACAAAGATAAGGGAGAAGGACTGCTTCAAAGTTTTTACTGAGGCTGAACAGACCAGCTTGCCTATTTCACTGATGAACAAGGACAGTAAAAAATAAATAAGAAGATTTTGCTTGTCATCTAGTTAGGAATTCCAACTTTTCCTCACTCCCATGGATTTACGCGTAGGGGAAAACATATCCTTTCACAAGGATCTCAAAACAAACAAGCTTGTAATTTTAAATAATCTAAGCAGGAGGTCTTCAAATATGTATGACTTTTCTAATACATTGCATTCTTTTTTCCCATTTCCTTTCATTTCAACCATCTTGCAGTTTTTAGCACAGGCCCAGAACTCCTGAGCCTATTCACTTGCATTTCTTGTCGACAGTTGAAAACCAGCAGCTGGGACAGAAACAGTCGATCTTTAACACAGCACTGGAGGATTAGACATGCAGCTTCTGTTCCTAAAAAGAGCCATGTTCATAATGCTTAGCATGCCACACGGACATTTTATTCAACAGGGAGTCTGGAAGTCAAAACAATTGTTTCTTTTTAATGTTCTTCTATAAAACCAGAAGAGCAAGAGAAACAGTTGTGATATTGCTATAAATGCAGCAGTGTTTAAAGAGTTCCATTAGAAAGACAGTAAGGTTTGGAAACCTTACTGATTGCCATGTCTGCCCTGAAAATCTATTTGTTGTTGTTACAAACCATTAGTTTAATTCTTGACTGTGTTTTTTTTTTAATGAGACAAACAAAAACCCCACTAACACCTCTGTGCAGGTACTCTGGCATAATGTTTCAGCAAACATTAAGCAGGTAAGATTGAAAAGACCTATTCTTCTTTCTTTTTTGCAACCCAACTGTATATTTCTCTAACTGTATGCAGGAATGCTATTGCTCCTTTTGCCCTCGACAAATATTGGATGCCACGGCTAAGCACATAAAGGTGGAACCAATGGATACTGGATCCAGACAACACAGAGTTGATGCTGGTATAAAAACTTAAGACATAAATATGTCTGTCATACAATGGGTTAAAATATCACTTATTGAAGCAAGTTTGAAGCCAAGGGTTTCTCTCCTAGATCAGGGGTAGGGGGTCATTTTCAATCTGAGGGCCTGCATTGCCATGTGGGATCATGAAAAACAGTTATCAGTGTTATCCTTGCAGTATTTAAATTCGAATCAGGCTCTACTGTGTGTGTACTCCCAGTACATTTGATTAGAATATCTACCACCAGGACCATAGATTTTAAAATAATTTCCCCAAAGGTTACATAACTAGTGATCCCCACTGTGATGGGAGACTATTTGCATATTTTGAAAAGGTTGTAAGAGTCTCTCCCCCCCCCCTTTGGTCTTAATGAGCCTTTGGTGAGTGTGCTTAATTTTGCCCACCTGCATACTGAATTTGGTTCAATTTGTTGATCCTTGCTGCCTGATGTTCCAGCTTATCATTTTATTGCATTTTGCATTTATTTTATGTATGTAAGCAACTCCTTTGAGTAAGTTGCATAACAGTTCAATTAAGCAGCATGATATTACAACTTTGGAGCTATTCTCTGCAGAGGCAAAAAACCAAACAAAAACAAATAAACAGGGTTGTCTAACCTCATTGCAAAATTATATTGGAAGAAACAGAATGATGGAGCGGTTCGAATGTTGGACTAACATAAGAAGATAAAGAATCTGCTGAATCAGGCCAGTGGCCCATCTAATCCAATATCCTGTTCTCTCAGTGACCAATTAGGTGCTTGGGGAACCCAGTGTTACAGGAAAATGAGTGAATTTGTTCATTACTCCCATTCAGGAGCATGTTCCAAACCCAGATATTAATTTACCCCCAGAATCAGAATCCATATGCAATAGTAGATACTATAAAAACATCAATGGAATGTGCAGCTATATATTCCTTGTTGGTTCAACAAACAAACTCCTCGAAGCTTCTCCCAGGCGGTTCCCCTTTAAGCAATGTTTCTAGTGAGAACCTATCCCTTCCTTTTAAATACAGTAGAGAACTCGAGCAGCAGAAGAAAAGAGCTCCTGAAGCCAGCCAGAGTAAAAGGCTCTGGTGACCGATTCCCGGACCCCCCAGAACTGCTGCTGCCAGCACTGCCAACGGAGAGGAATTGGGGGTGCCCGGGCATCTATCAAAGGAGCCAAAACACCCCCCCACGACCTTGATTGAGCCGGAAAGGCACCCGACCCCCCCCCCCAACAGCCGAGAGGAGCTCCAAAACCCGGAGGACAGTGGAACTAACGCAAAGAGGGAGAAAGAAAGGGAGAGAGGAAGAAGAAGAAAGAAAGAAAAAGGAGCCCCAAATTTACCGTTGCTGCCCCCATCTCTGCCGACGGGAAAGCAGAGGAGAGTCTACCCATCTCTGCTTACCTGCCCCCCCCCCCCCGCCTCGGCGGCACCGCTGAGGCATCTACAGAAGCCCTAGAGAAGTTCTTAAAACACAGGCTAGAAGTGACACAAATGACCACCTAATCGAAACGCTCTGTAAAAGCCACCAGCCAACAAAGCCTGATCAGCTCAGCAACCCAACAATACCCAGGAATCACCACTGCCACAACTCCTAACCATCACACGCCCAACCCCAAGAGGACGCCAAGCCAACCTCAAACCAAAACCATCAGGGAGACCGAGATGACACCAACCAGGGAGATGGCAAACAATGCTAAGATGGTAGCTCCCCTTCAAGATGATGACCACCCAATAACGAAACGAGATCTGAGGGAAATGGAAGCACGATTAGAAGAAGCACTGAAGGCCACAATGGCTCCCATGCAGGTACTAATCAACAATCTAACCTCCAAAGTGGAAGCTCTAGAGAACAAGAACCAAATGCAAGAAAGAATAATAGAACAATACCGGGAGGAGAACGCACGTGTGAACAAGAAACTGGACGAACTGGTAAACCAAATGGAAGCAGAACACAACGAGATGAAAATTAAGCAAGCCGACCTTGAAGACCGCAATAGACGTTGTAACATCCGCTTCCGCAACTTTCCTGAAAAAACAGAGGAGAAAAGCCCAGCAGACCTAATTATACGCTGGCTGAAAAACACAATCCCAAGCCTGAAACTTGAGGCAGAGGACTTGGAGAGGGCTCACAGAGCCCTAAAACCTATGCCAAAACCCAGCGCCCCCCCAAGAGACATCATTGTATGTTTCACACGCTACCGAAAGAAGGAAGAAATATGGCATCAACTCAGAAACTCAAGCAACCTTCGATATGGAGAAACCCCCATTCTGGCCTTACAGGACCTATCGCAGGATACCCTAAACCGGAGGAAAAGCCTGCGCCCATGCACCCAGCGTCTCCAACAAGCAGGGATCAAATACCGATGGGGCTTCCCCTTCCGCCTCATTGTAACAACGAACACAACACAACACATGGCTACCAACATACCCGAGGCCCTGCAACTACTAAAGAACCTTGAACTCGACCTCCCGCCGGAATGGAAACCGACAAACCCACCAAGCGACAGCCCCAACCATGAGGAAACAACAGCAAACAACTGGACAATGGTACAGAAGAAAAAGATACAACAGAAGCGGCGCAACAACGCAAACCAATACAGGCAAGCATCATGCTCAGAACCGTCCCGCCGACCATACGACACAAGAAACCAGACCAAGATCAACCAAACCAACTCATCGCAGATGGACAACCCTACAACAACAACAACCCCGGCTGAAAGAAGCAACCAGGAAAAAACCACAAACTGAAGGACTGGTGATTTCCCCCCCTTTTTTCCCCCTCCCCCCCAAAACATAGACTTAGTTAACACCATCAACACCCCCCCCAGCCCCGCACCCCCACAGAAATCCCCACCCCAACACCAGTCCATACGACCTCAACCACATTCCCCATCACCCACACCTTCAACATCCTCATACTCCATACTAAGGAAAAACAACTCCAACCTTAATAACACAACCCACAATCAGGCTAAAATCTGATACCCAACCAGCACTATGGTGGCACCAGAGCGTACCAGCACCCACATCCCCACCCCAACACACCAACAATGTTGCTCATAATACTGGCAACACTGCTTACAAACCTTATACCTGACAGCGACGTTACAAAGTCACTTCACACTGTCTCGCTGATCACCCCCTATCGCAGACAACAGGGGGGACGGCCTGTCCTTGAACACGGCCTTCCACACCAGCTGAGACCTAGGACCAACTGGCTAAATGCCAGATGGCCCAAAATACCCCAAACAAACACCTATATGACTACATATAGGAAACTCCCTACAACTTACCCCCTACTCTTTAACCCAAATCTCACTCTAATCCTACTAGCCCCCCATCCACCACACCCTAGGTCAGCGCAACCCCACTGGTTCTTTAAACAACACGAAGAGAGAGACACAAGACAACCCGAACGGGTTGGCATGGAATCGCCCCACATAATAGATAAACAAAATGGCTAACCTAAAAGCAATTACATTAAACGTGAGGGGGCTGGGAAACCCCATCAAAAGAAAACGCATCACCTCATACATAAACACCATGAAACCACACATCACCTTCCTACAAGAAATACACAATCCACCCAAAGGCAGCAAACTCCTGAGCGACCCCCGCTTTAGTCAACAGTGGGTCGCACAAGGCTCAGGGAAAGCCCGTGGTGTAGCCATAATACTCAGTAGGGACCTGAACTTCACTGCCACAACAGTCCTCAAGGACAAAAAAGGCAGATTCATTTTCGCTAAAGGGACACTAGATGGCAAAATCAAACTGACAATCGGCTCCATATATGCCCCAAACACGAAACAACTAGAATTCTTCCAGAAAACACTAAACAAATTCCTCTCCTTCTCTGAAGGGGAAGCAATCCTAGGAGGGGACCTCAATCTAAATATGAAAGGTATATCCCTGAAAGATATCCACCCCACAACCCCATGGGCAACCTTCCTCCGAAGGAAACCCCCAACAACCAGGGACTCTTACAAGTTACTAAAAATGCTAAAAAACAGGGGTCTCTATGACATTTGGGGTGAGCAAAACCCGGGAGACATCAGCCATACATTCCAATCGGGACGCCATGATACAGTGTCCAGACTGGACAGCATTCTACTCACACAGGGTCTGATTCCCTCAGTAGAATCAACAAACATAGGTATCATTAAAATCACAGATCACGCCCCAGTAGAAGTCACTGTTAAAATAGGAGAAGGAACACAAACCACCCCATCCTGGTCCTTCAGTCCCATCCTAACTACAAACAAACAAATTAGAGAGAGTCTCACAAAAACCCTCCAAAACTACTTCAAAGAAAACGATGTAAACAATACAACAACCCCCCTCCTATGGGACGCAATGAAAGCGGTCACCAGAGGAGCTTGCATAAAAGAGAAAACATTCCTTAAAAAACAAACCTCCTCAAAAATTAGCAAAATAGAACAAGACATCACAGCCCTCTCATCACGCTACAAACAAACAGGATCTAAAAAACTCCTCAAACTTATAGAACAGAAAAGGAGAGAACTAGACTCCTTAGAAATCAACAAAACAATGATCAACATTCTATACTCTAAACAACGTTTCTATGAATATGGAGGGAAAAACTCCAGAATACTAGCAAATAGATGTAGGAAAAAAGCACTCAAAACAAGAATACACTGCATCACCAAAAAAGACGGCAACATAACATTCTCCCCCAAAGAAATAATTTCAGAATTTGCAGAATTTTACTCCAACCTATACACCTCCCATAACCCACCAGAGAGGGAAATCAAAAAATTTCTAGCAGGACTGACCATGCCTACCCTAACTGATGAGGAACAGGAATTCATGGATAGCCCTATCACCCCAGAGGAAATAGATGCGGTCCTCAAAAACTTGAAACCACACAAAGCCCCAGGCCCAGACGGCTTCACAGCAGAATTCTATAAGAAATTCAAAGAACCCTTGATGCCCTACATGACCCGCCTATTCAACGACATCATAAAAGGAGGCCCCATCCCCAAAACCTGGACCCACTCCAAAATAGTCTCCATCCCAAAACCACTAAAAGACAGCCTCAAAGTAGAATCATACCGCCCAATCTCATTAATAAACCAAGACTACAAGATATTCACATCAATCTTGGCCAACCGCCTAAAAATCTTCCTACACAAGTTAATAGCCCCAGACCAGACTGGCTTTGTCCCTGGCCGCAATATAACAGACCCCATCAGGAAACTACTGAACCTGATCGAACACAGCAAGGCAACCAAACTCCCATTGACAATTATGTCCCTAGACATACTCAAAGCCTTTGATTGCTTGGAGTGGAAATACATATTAGCAGTACTAACTAACATGAAATTTGGCCCCAACTTCCTACAAATCCTCAAACAAATATACTCCCAAGCCTCAGCAAAATGCAGAACTAACAATATGGATTCTAACACTATAGCTATCCAAAGAGGCACGAAACAAGGATGCCCACTGTCTCCCTTCTTATTTATCCTGGCTCTGGAACCCCTAGCAATCCGCATCCGAGCAGCCACAGACATCAAGGGAGTGGAAATAAAAGGCAGGACCTATAAATTAGGGCTCTTTGCAGATGACCTAATGGTCACAACACCAGACCCCATAAGCACAGCAACCTCCCTAATCAGAGAACTCAACGCATTTGCAATGGTGTCGGGCCTACAGGTAAATTTCACAAAGTCAGAAGCTATGTGCTTCAACACCCCTCCTCACACCCAAAAAGAACTCACGAAGGTCACCAAAATAAAACTTTGCCACACCAAGTTCAGATACCTAGGGGTACAAATAACCAGAAACCTCAATAAATTATACCTCCACAACTACAAGCCCCTGTGGCGACAAATTAACAAAGACCTAAAGAGATGGAATAACATGAACCTCACTCTCTCAGACAAAATAGCCATGATCAAAATGACCACACTCCCAAAACTAACCTACCTATTCCAAACCCTCCCAATCTGGATCCCCTCAACCCAACTTCACAGTTGGCAGAGAAAACTACACTCTTTCATCTTCTCACATAAAAAACCAAGAATAAGCCCCAAATACCTGCACCTCCCCACCTCAGAAGGAGGATGGGGAATCCCCAACATAGAAGCATATTACAACGCCAACCAAATACGCCATATAATCCCATATATACTAGAAGATGAGACAAAACAATGGGTACACCTAGAGAAGGACACAATTGAAAACACCTGCACCACAACATACCCACTCCTCCCAAACAAACTAAAGAAAATTCCCACAACACTTAACAGGTACACACAGACCATGCTCAAAGCATGGAAAACACAAATAGGCAAACTATCCCCAACCCCATCCCCACTAATCCCCCTGGCATACCACCCATTATTCCACCATGCAGCACAAAACCTCCAGATAAAAACCTGGCGAACCAAAGGCTTGTATCGCCTAATAGACTTTTATAAAAATAACAAACCCTTGTCAACACAAGAAATACAAGACAAACTAGAAGACACCCAAATGCCCTGGTTAACACAACACCAACTACATGCCCTCTTAAACAACCCAACAGTAAAATCAGCAGCAACTAGGCCCCTGACAACCTTCGAAAACCTCCTCCTAACAACAAAGGGAAACGGTAAAGGGATGGTATCCGCAATATACAAAATACTACTCCAAAATCTCGCAAATCCCCTAGACGCAATCAAAAATCAATGGGAGAATGACATAGGCTATGAGATAAACCCCACTCAATGGACCAGAATGTGGTCTAAACCCCCCTTTAAATCCATATCAACGAAAAGAAAAGAACTCACACTGAAACTCACCTACAGGTGGTACCTAACACCAAGGAAACTAGCGCTAATACACCCAGGAACCTCACCAAAATGCTGGAGAGGGTGCACCTCCACAGGCACATACTTCCACATGTGGTGGGAGTGTCCCAAAATCCAACTATTCTGGACAACAGCCATACAAGAAATTTGTAAAATAACTAAGCAAGTAATAGACACCACCCCAGAATTGGCCCTACTAAACATCTTCCAAGACAACAATGCCCATTTACACCACAAAGAACTCATAACCCACCTGCTCTCAGCAGCCAGAAACACCATAACCAGACACTGGAGAGACCTGTCAGGAGTAAGCATGGACCAATGGTATCAAATAGTATGGGAAACAGCCCTACTAGAAAAATTAACTAATAAACTGAAACTGACACGGGGACAAACAGAAGAAGATGCCTTCACCCCGGTATGGCTCCCCTTTATCACACACACAGCCCAACAGGACAATGACAATAATCCACCAACAGCATACAAATCAATATGGCTAACCTGATCCAAAACACCCACCCACCTCACTCACACACGAAAACAAAGATCACCACAGCCAATCACAAGCAAACAATCACACCCTAGGCCAACCCCAACCTCTCTCACCACCAAAGGAACACAAGTGAACAACACAAGCACGCTGACACCAAACTCTACACACATTAAACATAATAGAAACACCGCCACCCAATCCCACCCTTATCCATCTTCCCTCTCTCCACCCCCCTTTCTCTTTTCTCTCCTTTTTTTTTATTTTTATTTTTATTTTCTTCTCCCCCTAATGCCTCAACAAATGAAACGGATTTGTAAAAATGTTACATGGGGAAAAATATATATGAGGCACTACACTTCTGTAAAACAAGAAAATCCTTAATAAAATATTTAAAAAAAAAAAAAAAAAGTTGGCTGGTGGATGAGGGGTCTGCTTCACCAGCCCATCCGGCAAAGCAGCACCAGCAGGACTGAAGCCTTCACTCTCCAGTGGATGAAAGGAAGTTCAATCCACAGTGCTGCAGTTGTCCCTCCATGGAATGTGCAGATGAAGCAGCACCCAGGAGGACTGAATCCTGCCCCCCACTGGGTGATGTCTGCGGAGGGGCAGACGGCATGGTTTGGGAGAAATGGCCTGGCAGGGCAACATCATGGACCCCTGGCAGACCAAGAGGGTCCCACAGACCAGAGGTTCTCCACTTCTCTTCTGTACCGTCCCCAGTTCAACAGGAAGATACATATATGCCTGAAGAAGGCACTTAAGCCGGAGAGGATGGAAGGAAGATGTCTAAGTGGTGAGGTTGTAAATGTTGTGCATCTGAAATGTTTTCAAGGGTTACCAATCATTTTTAAGAGAACAATTTTACACCTCCCTTCAAATATTGTTTCCAGCTGTATAATGTGATTTTTTAAGTACAAAAACAAAAAAGAAAAAAAAAAAAAAACAAACAAACTCCTCGTACAGAATATGAGTTGTGGTAGGGGGTACTATATCTCAAGGGAATTGCACGTATTTTGAAAGGATCCCTGTTTCAATCTGCAGAATTTTTCAGTTAAAAATGGATCTAGGATAACAAAACTGGGAAATACCAATCAGCCCTGTACTCGGCTAAAAGGACCAAGGGTCTGATTCAGTATGTGGCTCATATTATCTTTATACAGGAACAGTTTCATAGTATCTTAGACACACTGGGCGATTAGCAGCATACAGTATATAAAACTTGGTGCTGACTAGGAACTTAGGAAAATGCCTTACAATCAATCCTTCTTGCACAGTGTAGTCAACTGAAGTGGCACCAGCACTCTAGGAATTTAAACGGTTTAATTCGTTTCTGGAGATGCTGCGGGATTTAATCTTGTGCATGCAAGCAATGTGCTTTACCACTAAGCTATAGTCCTTACTACATGCAAACTAATTAACCACACACCATTTTTAAAAAAAGAATTGTTTTTTAGTTTTAAATGAATACTACCAATAAACTTGTAAGCTTTATTATGCATGTGTGCATTTTGCATATCCTCCTTATATATCCATAAATAATTGATCAAAGGGAAATGTAACATCTGTTCTCTATCTGTTAACCTTCAGATACACATTTAAGCATATTTATAAAAATCTAACACTTACTCTTTCCATACACAATCCCACCTTTTTATATTAACTTTTGGAATTAAATTCAGCATTATAGGTGATTCTGACTACATCTTGGACCTAAACATTTGCTGCTTCCTTTTTGCTTGCTAGAGCAAGTAATTTTGCTCTTGCCTCATTTTGTCTGTGAGTTATGTTGTAGTATGCGTCAATATTTGCCCAGTGTCTCATCAAAATGCATATTTTCAAATTGATATTCACTTCAGCAAATAATTGTGAACGCTACTTTCCTTCCTCTGCTTTGTGAGGTACAATTGACAGATAAGAAGTTTATCTATCCCCAAATATAAAAATGCACTGCATGTTTAATATGCTTAAGCTTTTCTGACTAATTGTAGCCACCTCTCTCTTACTGGTTACATACACAGCGATTCATTTTTAATTAGATATATTTATATCTTTACCCTGATGCCAGGATTTCTTATAAACTGATTGTTAGAGGAGGTAGGTAAGCTTCAGTGGAAAACATAATACAGCTGCAAGCATTCCCTTGCTGCTGATTCAAGACATATGTTCTCTTCTCATACAGCAGACTCCAATTCCTGCTAATGGGGCACAGCTACTTCTCCAGGCATTGTATGAAAATAATCAAGTAGTGAGTGAACTGCAGATTAAACCTTTGTGAGCCTTTTATCACAATTTAGCCCCAGACCTAGAATTCAGAACCTGTAAGTATACCAACACAGTAAAAAAATTCCTTCCAGTAGCACTTTAGAGACCAGCTAAGTTTGTTATTCGAATGAGCTTCCGTGTGAAGAAGTGTGCATGCACACAAAAACTCATACCAATAACAAACTTAGTTGGTCTCCAAGGTGCTACTGGAAGGAATTTTTTAATTTTGTTTCGACTATGGCAGACCACCACGGCTACCTACCTGTAACTATACCAACACAGACATTGTAGAGTTCCTCACTATTTTGCTTGAAATGTGCATGTTTTCCTCTGAAATAAATATTTCTCAGGCAGATCAATGGTCTTTAAATTTTATGAATAACTAAATTCAGAATTTTTTTGGGAGGGAGGTAGGGAAACAGTAGGGGCACATGCCCAGGGCTGACACATGCAGAGAGAGAAACATAAGTACTGACAAAAAGTACATTTTAACTTGGAAGAAAAGGACAGGGAAGGGTCAAATGGACAGAAGAGGGGCAGTCACAGAAAGCTCTGCTCCAAGATATTGTGGAGTAGACCTGATATTTTGGGGACTTTAAGGAAAAACTCTCCTGCAGAACATAGTGACGTACTGAGTACAGTGGTACCTCGGGTTACATAAGCTTCAGTTTACAGACGCTTCAGGTTACAGACTCCGCTAACCCAGAAATAGTACCTTGGGTTAAGAACTTTGCTTCAGGATGAGAACAGAAATCACGCGGCAGTGGCGGCAGGAGGCCCCTTTAGCTAAAGTGGTGCTTCAGGTTAAGAACAGTTTCAGGTTAAGAACAGACCTCCGGAACGAATTAAGTACGTAACCAGAGGTACCACTGTATATAAAGGATAAGACAGTCTCTCAAGTAACCTAGTCCTGAGGTGTATAGGGACTATTATTATTATTATTATTACATTGAATACCGCCCTATACCTGCAGGACTCAGGGCGGTTTACAAAATAAAATCATGTCAGTACCAAAACCTTGAATTTGATTTCGTAGAAGATTGGTAAGCAGTGGAAGTCCCACAAACAAAGTGTTATGTGCTAGGAGTAGTTTACCCCCTCAGGCAACCTAGCAGCCATGTTCTGCACCAACAGCAACCTCCAGACCAACCTCAAAGGTAGCCCCACAAAGAAGGCATTGCAGCAGCCTAGCTGACATGCTCTGTATGAACCTGAGGTCTAAGAGCCTAATGAGGCCCTCCAGGACTCCCTCCAGGCCAGCCCCCTCACTAGCCCCGCTCTGCATCCTCTTCATGTGCTTCTGCCTGACTGACCTGTGATCTGTCCATTTGTTTGCTTTAAATTCATCACCAGTCTACTTAACAGATGAAAATATTGAACAATACAGTACAATAAAAACAAAGATACAGTAAACAGTATTATATGAGTGGGGGGGGGGGGAATTCCCAAAAATATTTTGCTTGCCTGGATGGAGATGTGGGTGCAGAAACCTCTGACCAAATGTAACCTACTGTGCAAAATTCAGATTCATAGCTCCACCCATGTTTGCCTCTGGCCCCACCCACCAATGGAAGGTTCCTCACACAGAATAAAATGGTTTCCCAGCCCTGCTTTATGTTCCCGAACTTCTCTCTCTCTTGCCATCCTTGAACTGTTTCTTCTTCAGACCACAGTTCCTGGCTTGGCAACTTCAGTATGGAAGGGATGCTTGGTCCCTGACAACAAACTAGAAAGTGCTACTCTCTTCTATGAACTACAGTGGTACCTCAGGATGTGAACAGGATCCGTTCCAAAGCCCCGTTCGCATCCAGAAGCAAATGTAACTAGCGACAGCATGTCTGCACGCACGCACATCACTTTTCACCGCTTCTGCGCATGATGTCATTTTGAGCATCTGTGCATGCACGATTGGCAAAACCCGGAAGTAATGCGCTTCGTTACTTCCGGGTGGCCATGGAGCGCAACTCAAACACGCTCAACATGAAGCATATTCAACCCGAGGTATGACTGTATGTTGAAAGAGAAAGATGCTCATCTACTTTATGCTTAAGACTGGAGAAAGAATCCAGCATGCACACTTCCAGAATGAGATTAAAGCTGGTGGAGACGTCACGTCTTTATAATAAATAGAAGTACACACACAATCTATATAAACACACACATATACATATGTGCAAACATACGCACAAACACCAAAGGTATGGCAAGGGAACTACTATATTCTCCAGACAGCTGTAGAAATGTTATGACTGAGTTGCTGGGGTTGCCATGATATTGGTAACCTTCTCTTGGGTAAGGTCAGACAGCAGTCTGACTTCGAGGCTTGACACAAGACTAAGCACATTACATCCAGTCGTCATCAAAGCCCCACAGGCCTAGTGCTATGTTCGACACACTAAATAAGTCAAGTCAAGATCATGACCAAAATACCAGCTGTAACGTGCCTGGACTTGTTGGGAGTTAAGAGCACTGACATTGCAGTCTGAGAGGAAAGATTGACAGGGTTGGTGAGGCCTTTGTTTTTATTCCTCCCCCTGCCCCACCCTGTCTCGGGAAGAATCCGAAGCCCATCTATAACATTGAGAGAAACTGTAAGGAGCAGTTTCAGAGACATGGTGCTATAAGGCCAGTGTACTTGTGTAGAAATATAGAGCTGAAATTACATAGCCTCAGAATTCTTCAGCCTGTAATATATTTCAAAGACTCTCTGCTAGCAAGAAAACAAGCCTTCGAAAGGTACTTAAAAAACTTATCATCCCTGTGGACCATGGGGAACAGTAAACGAGAAGACCTCAGCCTAACAGCACAGAGGGAAATAATTAGTGAAACTGAAACAAAAACATACAGAGGCCGGGATCCAAAGAGCTACTTGAAAGCATGCCCAGCAAGAGGCTTTTCTTCTCCTTTGAACAGTAGATCCCAAACATTATCTGATAAAGCTGCTTTTGAAAGCCCTCTCAGAGTTAGAGGGACATTGATAGTGGTTCTGCAGTCCTTGGATGTCCTACTTTCCTAGCCTAGGACCAGCCCAATAATTAAATTTTACTGCCCAAAGTGAAGGACAAGACAGCACCCCACACTCTGTGTTCAGCCCCCAGTTAGACTTTGAAACACTGGTGAGGAGACAGCATTTTCCATCACATTTGAGAGAAGCAAACTACCTTAGCAGGCACAGGGCAAACTGCACGGCAAACACAGCTCCAACAACTCACTGCTGTTCGCCACCCAGCATCCACTACTTCAGATGGTCACCTCACTGTGCCTGACCCAGACTGCTTTAGACAGGAAAGGAAGCAGGGATATCATGGACAGGCTAGTCCATCACTCAGAGATTATTAAGGCTTCATACAGAAAAAAGAATTTGGGTTGTCCGTAATGGAAACCCACAACAGTGGTGGAAATTATGAGGGTGAATGTTGTCTGCAGCAGCAGAGGCCCTAGGGATGGGGAAGAAACTTGGTTCAGTTTGCAATGTCATGTGTGCCTACCTAATCTGCATGTACCAAAACAGGACATGCAGTGCAGCCAACTTTAGAAATTCACACTTTCCCCAATTTTGTGATGCAGCTCTGTGAGGTCAAAAAGGGGTCTCCAAACAACTCTCAGCAACTGCAAGAAACAACTGCGGCCTGGATCTGTTGGCTGTTCAAAGTGGCATGATACCACTTTAAATCTATAGTGCAAATAGGGTCAAGATGGAATAAATGTGCACCGCAAGCTGAGTCAGGACTGACACATCTAGTATACTGCCACTTCCAACAGCAGTGAGCCACTTGGGAGAAAAACGGAAAGAGGGCACTCATTGGCAAAGCGCAGATACGGCTCAGACAGCAATGGAGCGCTAGGCAACAACTTACTCTGAAGGATTCCTTGAGATGTATGGGAATATCTTCTAATGGAAAAGACAGCCTTTTAAAGTAAAATAGCAAAAAGAGAGAGAGGCCCAAACAGAAACTTATTTAATGTCTTATTTTTCCTATTTTTCTTTCTGCCTAGTGACTGGGGGGTGGAGTTTATAGCCAAAACCTGTATGAGCCTGCATCTACCAATTCTTTGCCATATTACATAACAAAACCTGAGGTTTTCCTATTCAAAATGTGCCATTAAAATGGCATTTTTGCCTATTAGCATCAGCCTTCTACCGTGGAGCCAAATAATCAACTTTTTTGTTTTTTTTAAAAAAAATTACTGCTGAAAAAAATGTAATCACCTGTATACACATATATTCACCATCCTTGCAATTATTGAAAATCAGGAAATAATGAAATGCTTTAGTGAGTAATAGTTATTCAACTGACAGATACACCAGTCAAGTACACAGCCATGTATTTTAAGATGATGGGACAATTTCCTAATAAGCATTATTTATAACAAGAGAATGGACCATCTTTCATGCTTAAAAATAAGGATTAGGGTTCTTGCCCACACCGATGCAAGATTCATGGCTCACACAAAGAAAGAGTGCTAAACCTGTAAACCACAACTGGGAATAATCTTTTTAGCAATTTACTATGTTTAGGCTTAATGTTGTTAAGTGAGGTCTGTGCTTTCTTAACATACAGAGAATAATCAAAAAGAGCTTAATGTTTTATGGAAATATTTAAGTTAAACATATGTAATTTAGGGAGCAAGAGGGCAATCTCTAATCAAACATTTGATACTTGGGACATTTGGATACAGTTAAGGACTCTAACCTTGATGTGGGGAACACATATGGAGCTAAGTAGTAAGGAACTTTTAAGGCTCCAATAAACTCTCACTCATGACTTACTAGTGGGATTTCTCTATCTGCAAGATGCTGACTGGAGGGGCAACATCCATTTGATCCCCATAAACAGTCCTCTATCCAACATTAGTAAGATTTTTTCCAACCAAGAACTGGTCAGATGAAAGAGTGTTAATTAGTGTTTCATATCACTAGTTAAGAGAAAAGAAAGGGATTTGGGTGAAACATGAAACATGAGGTAGATGAAGCAGACAGGAATTCTAGTGTGTCCTAAAGACAATGAAATCTGTGAGATTAAATTCTTGTATGTTTGTGTATATATACGGGTATATGAGGGTTTTGTTTTTGTTTTTTGACTGTTATTTCTTTGTGTGTGTAGATATGCAGTCAGGGGAAAAAGAAAGTACACCCTCTCTGAATTCTGTGGTTTTACATAGGTAAAGGTAAAGGTACCCCTGCCCATACGGGCCAGTCGTGTCCGACTCTAGGGTTGTGCGCTCATCTCACTCAAGAGGCCGGGAGCCAGCGCTGTCCGCAGACACTTCCGGGTCACGTGGCCAGCGTGACATCGCTGCTCTGGTGAGCCAGAGCCGCACACGGAAACGCCGTTTACCTTCCCACTAGTAAGCGGTCCCTATTTATCTACTTGCACCCGAAGGTGCTTTCGAACTGCTAGGTTGGCAGGCGCTGGGACCGAACGACGGGAGCGCACCCCGCCGTGGGGATTCGAACCGCCGACCTTTCGATCGGCAACTCCTAGGCGCTGAGGCTTTAACCCACAGCGCCACCCGCGTCCCACGTGGTTTTACATATCAGGACATAATTAACAATCATCCGTTCCTTAGCAGGTCTTAAAATAAGGTAAATACAACCTCAGATGAACAACAACACATATTACACCGTGTAAAAAAACAAATTGTTAAAACATTGCAAACGTCATCCTAGTAAACTTACAAATCTGGTTTGTACTTATACAAACTTAACGTTGGCACATTAAGAACAGCATGTAGAGAATTTGTGAGAACACTCATGTTTTGAAGTTTACATAACTTTTATTTACTACTAATGTTTATAAATGGAGTAATTTATAATTAAGATGTGTGCTGCTTACAGTACTTGACAAAATGTATTTTTAAAAGACCGGTATTTGCAACATATTAGCTGTTTCTGAACTTATTGCCTCAACTGCACTGTAACTCTATCAACTGAAGAACCTATTATAAGTCAATAAGAATCTGATTCTAGTGATTTGACCAACTCCGAACCAGGTGTGAAAGTATCTGAGGATTTTCCACATCCATGCTCATCTCCGTGTGAAGCATTCTTGCATCAGGAATGTATTTTTTTTATGGATAACATGATGTGCTACCTGGAATCCATATGCACCTGCAGCTTCCCAGAAACCGTTTCTGTGACCATATCAGCTGAAAAGTCTGCTACTGTGAAAATGGAAAGTGCCATCGCAATATCCAAGAACAAATATGTCTTTCCAGGGGCAGGTGGGACACTGAAAGAACTGTACCCAAGTTTAAAAACATGAGCAGACATGGTAAGTCAAGATAGTATTTTTCTTTCTCTTTATGATCCTTTCAGAAACCTATTTTATCAGCAGACTTGTGGGGTAGTTATCACTAACCACACCTACTGAATCAAACACCTTCCAGAGGGCTCTAGTTAGTTTATGATCCCTAACTAGGGAGTGTGTGGCACTGTGGTCTAAACCACTGAGCCTCTTGGGCTTGCCGATCAGAAGGTCAGCAGTTTGAATCCCTGCGATGGGGTGAGCTCCCGTTGCTCTGTCCCAGCTCCTGCCAACCTAGCAGCTCGAAAGCATGCCAGAGCAAGTAGATAAATAGGTACGGCTGCGGCTGGAAGGTAAATGGCATTTCTGTGCGTCACAGTGTTCCACTGCACCAGAAGCGGTTTAGTCATGCTGGCCACATGACCCAGAAAGCTGTCTGTGGACAAACACTGGCTACCTTGGCCTGAAAGCAAGATGAGCACCGCAACCCCAGACACCTTTGACTGGACTTAACTGTCCGGGGTCCTTTACCTTTTACTTTTATGATCCTTAACACTTTGCAGTGCCAGGGAGAGGTACACGGAGATGGCTCTTGACCACTGATGGCATCCCAGACAAGGAGCATCTTTGGTATCTGTACTTTATTTGACTATCTTTTGACTATCTTAACACCCCCCCCCCCATCTCTAGCTCATTTCATCCCACTGAAACACAATTTGCATGCATGATTTATATCTGTCCTGTAAGATGACAAATTAACAAGCCTGGATCTGATCACAACCACTCACACATGTACAGAGTTTGTTGAATGGACACCAATATAAGAATCCCCCCCCCCGCCCCAATAGTAACAAACAGAACATTAAGGGAACACTGGTCTCATAAGTTAGTCTGCCAGCTTTGCATGAGAAGATAAACTGGCTGAGTTCTTTGTTTCAGCAGTTAAGTGAACAGGTAACTGTTCCTAAATCTGGTCATTAAATAGAGTATCTATCCAAGAAGGCACATAAGAAATGGTGTGAATTCAGGCAATAATTTACCAAGTGGCAGTTTTATAATCATCGGGTAAGCCAGCAGAAATTCACTATTTCTCATTTTCTGCAGATATCTGGAAATGCAGATGATTTCTCACCATCCCTTTGGCAAGATACAGCTGACAAACAGCTTACCGCATGTCAAGTTATAATTTGGTACATGGCCATCTGTATCCAACCATCACCACCAGATGTTAAACAAGCAGCAAAAAGGCAAAACATCTGAGAGCTCCAAACAGAGGGCAGCTAAAAGCTGCATTTTTCTCACATCTGGCACTCATTGATATTTCCTGTTGGTTTTTGTCACGAAGAAGCTGAAAAAGTGGATTTTACAAGTTCATCTTAATACCCATACTTCCTTTTCTAGCATGACCAACTAGTAGTGAACTATATGTGCTTACCCTACATAGATACTTATGGCAGCCATTTGGAAGTATAATAACTATGCTTCTACATACTGTTCACAGGACATGGGATTCAGTTGTAAATATTGTTAGTGGATCATCATGAACGACAGCCACCAGTTTAAAAAAATATTTTAAATTTACTGAAAAACCTGCATGTGGAATCAACAGTATCTAAACATAGGACAGGTGAATATATATTTTTGTGTATGAACTTTTTAACAAGCGAAATGATTCCCCTGTGATATAATAATAATAATAATAATAATAATAATAATAATAATAATAATAATAATAATATAGCTATACCCCGCCCATCTGGCTGGGTTTCCCCAGCCACTCTGGGCAGCTTCCAACAAAATACTAAAAATACAATAAAACATCAAACATTTAAAACTTCCCTAAACATTTAAAACTTCCCTAAATATTCCACAACGGTGCAAGGACTTGATTTAGGGATGCAAAAGCACTAATATTTGGATTAAAAAAGTATCTCCCAATTAGCCCTGCAAACCTCACATACACACACACCCTGCACAAGAACAGATCACATCATTTTGGATACATCATGTTCTGTATGTCTATGCGTCTTAGTTTACTTTTCAAATTCAAACTTCAGGTAAATATCAATTTGACACTGATATCAATTTGACACTTATGCGGTTACACCGTAAGTTACACTTCACCTTTTGTTATTTAACGAACAGACTTGAGGATAATTTTGCTGCAGCTGTTCAACTTATTCATATCTGACAAAAGAACAAGACAGTGCATAACTCAAAGAAAGATAACTATGAAAAGAGTTAAATAAACTGCTTGTAAAAAACTCCCACACCTGAACAATTAACAGGACTTTGAAAACACAAGAAATCAAGTTATAGCTTTAGAAGTTGTCCAAAGGACTTGAGTAAGACATGTAGACTTTCATGTTTAGGGCTGCTTTCACTTTTCTCTCTCTCTTTTTTAAAATATAGTTAAGCAGGATTGAACAATGAAATTTTAGCAGGAGGGCTTATTATGGAGATACTCTAGTTCCCCTCCCCCTACATTTGTAGTTGCAAGAGTCAAACAGGAAAATGCCTATGAGTAAGATAAAAACTGAAGATACTGCAACCAAGCCACAACAGAGGAAACATATATTCTCTTTACCAGCCTTTCTACAGTTCTGTTGCACAGAATTTTATAGTACCTTTAGCCTGGCTCCAACTGGAGGATTATGGTCTGTGTCTGTATCAAGCTTAAAAACTGTATTGTTCTACGGATTATTTTTCTAAGTGGTGAGGCTGCAGTTTAGTTATAGTGTTTTGGTTATATATGATTAATGTAATTAAAGACACATCTAGCTTTGACCCTTTGACCATTTTGCTGGGTTTTGTAATTTTATGTTTTCAAGCAAGATATTAAATTGATAACAAGTTTCTTTGTAACTGCCAGGGTAGGGTTAGCATCTGCATCAAAATCAGGTGACTAGTTAGATTTTTTGAAAAGCACAGAACATATTGTTAACATTAAGTTGTGGGAAAGAAGACAAAAAATAAATAGCTTCCAGGAAAAAAATGGTTTTGTTTTTGTGGTCAGAACGCATATTTTGAATTACTGAATTATTAAGGTTTTAGTGGAGTTAATATTGTACTATGTTTTCTTTACGTTTTGGATGTCTTTCATCTTCTTGCTCTTAAGGAAGCACATATATTACTAGTATTTATCATTTCACAAAGCACACTGCAAATCAAGAATCTGAATTGTTTATTTTTCACAATAACAGAGCCAGATAAGTTACAGTTGGGTGATTAAAGCTGAAAGACATTTGACTGGTCCAAGGCCACAGCAGATGGTCAATGGGAGAGATGAGGCTTGTTGAGGGTTTTCAGGATTAGATGCCATTTTCTCAATAATAGCTAAAACGTTGCATTTCGAGGCATGCAAAGATAGGTGTATTAAGAAAAAATACTGTAATTTTTTTTAACAAGAGAGATCCCTGATGGCTGATTGCCTTGCGGTGGCAGACTTCCCCATTCATTCAGTCCATTCTCCATTTTGCCCTGTTGTTGCCGCCACCATAAAGTCCACTGGGTTCATATCCTAGGGCTGCAAAGAGGGGACAATATTGGGAAATGTGCGTACACATCAGCACTCTGTCCACAGGCGGATGCCTGGGAGCTGTGTATGCACACGTCCAAGCAGAACCACTTTCCACAGATCTAGCATGTGAAACCCAGCCAGCTTTGGCAGCAAAGTAGCATCAATGGGAGAAATGCAGGGGGGCTGATCCAGATGAGGTGCAGGTAAAGGCAGCTGCCAGGTGACTTCAGTGCAGGTGGTGCTGTTTGCCGTGGGATTGTGAATGAATGAACGAACGAGAAGCAGGAACTTGAGGAAGATGCCACAGCTGTGTAGCAACTGTTTATTTCAAGTCTTGTAGAAAGGCCATCAACGAGTAACACAATATTACAATGACTGAAACTGCAGTCATGGTGGGTGTGAGGATAATTTCCAGCACTTGTGCTATTTCGCACTATTGTCAGCGAATTGTGATTGCTACATTTTACTAATCTACTGCCTCTTCTGCTTATCCCAGGAAAAGATTGTTAATGGCCACCCTGATCTCTGCCAAGTGGTCTTAGCACTCAATCTGGGTTTGGGTTTCCTTTGGGGAAATGAGGCACAGCAGTTTCTGCAGTGTCTTTAGGAAGTGTGGTTTATTCGCACATATATACACCTGAAGTTTATGGAGAGAGAGTTCACAGCATCCACATCTAAAGAGGCTTGTCCTTCCCAGCTGTGCAGTCTTGGATTCAGAGCTATCCTAAGCGCCACCCCCATGTCTCTCTGTAACAGCCTGCTTCAGCCAACCAGCATGGCTCATGCCCTTCAGTCTCCATGGATTTCTCCCCACTTCCTCCTTCTTCTTCCCAGCAGCACTTGGGAGGAAACAACAACTCCCCTTCTGCTTCCAGCATCGTCCCCCACCCAGTCACCCTGGCAAGCTCTTTCTTTTGTTTTGTAAGCCTTTTGTTTCTTCAACATAGCTGAATTCATGAATTTATGAGTTTGCTCAAATTCTAACCCTTCACTGAATGTAGAGATTATAGGGGGTCTGGTTCCCCCACCCCAAATTTTAACAATATCTTCAGGATCATGTACAGCCTCATTATGCCTTTTATTTGGGTCTACCTGGTTTTTCAAAATTGCTCAGTGATCCTAGACCATAGCATAGGAAATCTGACTAAACCATCAAGAGATTAACTGCATTGCCTATTCTTTGTGCATATCTAGTGCACTGCATGAAATGAATATAGCTGTCCATTCATATCTTCCCCCAAAACTTTTAATTACAGATGTAATTTATTTCACTGCCTTATTTATTTTCCAGCATAAAACACGGTTTCCAGTTTCTCTCTCTCACCTACGTTTTTGGCCTAGGCCGCAACACTTTCTGACATAATGCAGCTAGCAAAATGGACATTATAGCATCTACCTTAATAATAGACTTGATTATAATTAGCTCCCATTTTGCATTGCAGGAGGTTGGACTAATTGACCCTTGGGTCCCTTCCAAGTCTGCAATTCTATGATTCTATGAGATAAAATTACTGGGTCACAGAGTGAAAGCAAAAATATATTTTCAATGTATTTTCAGATTTTATTAACCAAAATACAAATAATGGTAAAAGAAAAAGAAACTTCGGAATGAAAACAAAATCTCTTGAACAATATTAAATTACTTGCCATTCTTACTAAACCTTTCTAATTGATGTAGTCAAAGTCTTCAGGAATGCCAAATGTTTTGTCAATTTTGCTCTCTTCAAATGCAAACTTCCGTTTGGCCCAAGATTTTGCTGCAAAGATATTATCTGTGGACAAAATAGGGGTGGGAAAAAAAACATTAAATAAGATGGTTTTTGTTTTCAAGAAATAAAGTTTTTAGAACGGAGAGTTCCATTCCATAATTTCAATCATCAGGGATTTCTATTTTATTTTTTAAAAGAAGACCCACTGCCAGTGTGAAAGAGCAGGGCCAGTCTACACATTACAATTCCATGCCAAGGTCTTCCTCAAAGTGATTTTTCTGCCTTTCTGTTGCAACACCTAACACTGGTTACCATGATCTCTATGTTACCCATAGAGATTCTTCACCAGTCTCAAACCTCCAACAGGACATCTGATCGGAGGAAACTCTCCACAATAGGAGTTGTCAAGTGGTAACTGGTATCAGATCTTGCAACAGAACTGGAAAATCACAAGGAAGGGGACCAGGGCAAATTAGTAGTCAACACATATCCAGTTCTTAAAACAGCATTGTTTGCAAACACTTAAAGAGGAGTAACAGAGCAGCTCTACAAAAAAACAAACAAAAAAGGAGATTTATTATTTTTATCCTGCCCTTCAGCATTGCTGCTCTGAAGGTGGTTTTAAAAGGTCTATGAAAATAAACAAAGAGTTGATGCCTGCTAAGCTTTCCTGGCAAGGACATTCCAAAAAGTGGAATGGCCATTCTCTAAGAGCCACCTGCCTTAACTTCTGATGGTGGGGGCAGGGGGCAGCTGGAGAAGGGCTTTGGAAGATAATCATAATAGAGAACTTTATGTGGGATAAAGCAATCCATTATATTTAGTTATATTTTGCACCTTCTGTGATGCATGTTCAATAGATCAATTTAGTGAGTGGAATGTGCATGTTTTATTTTCTGCTGGACTTTATCAGTGTGAAGAAGTGATGCAGCTGAATCCTAGACAACCATCAATTGCTTTAGACCTGATAACAAGGTGTCATGTGAAGCAGTTGTGAAGTGCAAAATTCCATTTATATGGTACCGCTGATCCCCATAAACGTGGATATCTGGTGATAACGAATAAGAAGAGCTTGCTGTAATCTAAGATATGCTGTGGAATCAAATTTAAAAGGCACAATTGTGTCCTCCAGGCTCACCTGCATCAGTCTTTTACTGGCTGAAAGTCAAGCACTTTGCTAGTTTGCAGAGAAAGAAAGCCCCCCGTTATAGGCTGTGCAGAAATGAAATGCAAAGAACAAATTCTCCTACTGCGCATGTTATTTACAGACTGGGTTTGCTTAACATATACAGTGATTTGAAACTGAACAAAAATGATAATGATATGTGGCAATGACTCCAGCTGTTAAGAACACATGAAATAAATTTATAATGATGCATTCATGAGAAGTAGCATTCATGTGCAGTATTTTCCTGAGCAATGGCAAACACTACCAGTTAAATAATATTTTATGAATTGTATAGCAGCTCTGGTAAGAGCTAACAAATTGCAAGTTTTATGAATGATTGCTTCTTCTCTTGAGTTTATTTTTCCTCAAGGAAGGGACAGGGATGTTGCTAAGGAATGCAAATGCAGACACACCAGTCCATCTGTTGGCTGCTTCCTTAGCCACTTTATTTGCTTGACCTGGAAAACAACAACAACAAGAAACAACAGGAAATCAATACCAGCAATTCCTACTCATGTAATGCAACAGCCTTAAGGGGTTAAAATGACATTGTAAAGTGGTTTTGTGAACACACAGCACAATTCTTATTTTGCAACAGCTTGAAAATCTTTTACTTTTGAAATTATTATTCCACCAAACCTTCAGATAATATTAACATAACTATATCAAACTGAACCAGCATGTTAAATATGTGGTTTCTACAAGTATGCTAAAAAATGTCACGTAGCAACTTAGGAACTGCAATCTGCTATCATGCACCAGAAATGGCTCCGCACACAGGCTGGGAAAAATTGGGCTCAATAAGATTGGGATCTAACCGTTCACATTCCTCTTGCAGTTCTGTTGACCACATCCCCACCTGCTTGCTCAACTTGCTTTTAGGACCACATATTTGTGGCCCTCAACACATCCTATTCCAGAATCATGACTTTTGTGGTGCATCATTAGACATGTCTGCATCATCATCTCTCTTGATACAGCCAAAGAAAATTATACGGTTGAAAAAAGGAAATCATCCACGTGGTTTTTCACTCTCTCTCACACACCACACATTCACACAAAAAGAAAACATGGACAAATTAGAGATTCTTTCACCTCCTGGCGAAATTTCTCTTTCTTTCTTTTTAAGTGATTGGAGTGACCTTGCTCATGGGCCACTTCACATGTTCTTTCCAATCACCTTCCTCACTCATGAGGGCAATTTATTCAAGTGACCAGCATTATATGGGAACCAGTCGCTCTCAACATCAAGCACTGCAACTTGCATAACGGAAGAAGATGCTTCCTAGACTGAGGTTTATAAGTTCCATGCTGACACACTAGCCTGCTTGTGCAAACAGACAACTTGTGGAAGTAAGGCAAGCACTCCAAGGAATGTATAAAACAGTAGCTTAAACATGTACCCAAATAATCCTTTTAAAATAGTCTTAAGATCAGTCCACAAACACTGTGAAGCGGGATGGTGGTGGGGAACTGTATACAAAGCAAACAACTCTCTTTCAGATCTTTCAGCTTTTCCCCTCTGGAGTGTATACAGACGCAGACTCAGATTCCCATACTGAAAGCCTGAAAGAGCTGTCATGTTTCTCACACCCACACACACCCCTCTGTCTTGCCAGTGCTTGCCTATATTATTTATTGGCAGTGGTCAATGCACAGCCTACAGCTTGTCTCTAGGGACGCTGAGAAATTAAAGAAACATAAAATGTTTCATTGTTATGATGTTTGTACTGTAGGCAAGACTTACTCAACTTGCAAAATGAGCTGCCGTCAAACTCAAGAGGAAGGCTAATGTACATATCTGAGTCTAAGTACTGTTCTCAGCCGGTTCACAAGGTATTTGCATTTTTTATTTCTTAAAAAAACACAATGAAAATGGGCCTCTGCGCTTTTGTGTTTTCTGTGACATAGAAATAGGAAGTTTAGATTAACTTTCTACATTTTTTACTTTAATTTTTTTAAAATAAATAAATAAAATAAGCCCAATATAAAGAGCATAAGGAAATACTGTTTCAGCAGGTTGAAAGCAACATAAGGTTGCACTCATCTGGCTTGTTGTTTCAAAACATTGGTTTTGTTCCCAAACATTTTCTTTTAAATCAACTTTTTTTTTTTTACCAACACTTGTTTTAAGTTTTCAGAGAGGGCATAAAATAAGCTTACTTTTTAATGATGCTGCAAAACATTAAAAAGTCTCCCAGTAGGCCTTTATTTTCAATGTGATTGTTAGAAAAGAAGGTGGTACAGTGTGGGTCCACAACTGAATCTGACAAAGAGTATAATTATGCACTGCAACTGTCTTTAGGGACATGTGGCATCTACAAAGACAATACTTTACCCCAAGTATTTCACACGGAGGTTTTTGGTGCACCCCAAACTGGGCTTTAATAGGAAAAAATATTAAATGATTTTGCTAGTCTAAATAAGGTTCTAAGAGCCACTGGAGTTTTAACTATGTTTACCTAGTTCCTATCTTACAAGTTTGGAGACATGGAAAGTATCAAACCTTTTCACATGCTGCTGCCAAAACAGTGACATCTCTTTGTAGTCTTCACTCCCTATATTTTACACAAGCTCCCATAATTCTCTTCCCTACATGCACACCATTGTCTTATATGCATCACTTTTCTCCCTATGCCTGGAAGAACATTTTTCATTGCCAACAGCAGCTTTTTATTGGCCTTAAGCTCCATACTGGTCTTGTCTGTAAGCCAGATGTAGATAAGCTTTGGTCCTCCAAATGTTGCTGGACTATTACACACTAACTCAGGGGGGCCCAAACTTTTCTCAAAGAGGGCCAGATTTGATGAACTGAACATGCATGAGGGCCGACCAGAGTTGTTGAGCTATTTTTTAGGACTGAAATATACTGCCACGGGGGCCGGATTAGTAGGCCCCCAAAAAGGACTTTGGACATGCATGCACTAACTACTAAATGAAAGTTGTGGTCCAAAAACATCTTAATGGCCACAAGTTTCCCAACCCTGCCATAAACTACAAACCAGGCAGAGAGCCTTCTCGGCAGTGGCGCCCGCCTTGTGGAATGCCCTCCCATCAGATGTCAAGGAAATAAACCACTATCTGACTTCTAGAAGACATCTGAAAGCAGCCATGTTTAGGGAAGTTTTTAATGTTTGATCTTTTATCGTGTCTTTAATATTCTGTTGGGAGCCGCCCAGAGTGGCTGGGGAAACCCAGCCAGATGGGCGGGGTATAGATAGATAGATAGATAGATAGATAGATAGATAGATAGATACAACATTGCTACTATTTTCTACACCTAGTCTGGAACAAACACTGCCAGCAAAACATTATCTGTACTACTCCAAGGCACACCTGCAACTTCAGAGAAAAGTCTTGACTCAAAGAAAAGATTGTCTAAGGCACAGACGGAATCACTGCCTGCAAATGTGGACAGGATGGAGTAGCAGACACCAAACTCAATAGAGCAGGAACCTGTAGTCCCCCAAAGGCTGTTCGATAACACCTCCCACCATACTTAACCATGCTGGCTGGAGCTGATGGGAGCTGGAATCCAATAACATTTAAAGAGCCACAGGTCAGTCATCTCTGCATTAGAAACTGAGAGTACTTCTGTACAGGGTGTTTCCAAGTTCACATCATTTGGTGGAGCTTAATGGGAAGTTGCTTGTAAATGGCCTTTTGCAAACTTAAGGGATGTAAATTCTGGGATTGGACTGGGATAATTGCTGTGAGCAAAGCAGTAAGCATTTCGCACTATCTAAGAATTGGATACGTTGGAGTAAGATAATGTCTCAAAGTATTTGTAGAGTTGATATAAAAGATCAGAAGAAAATATTGGGAAAAGTTCAATAATCAATGGTTATAAATGACAGGACTCTTAATCCTCAGTAATCTTATTACCCCGTGTTGAGGATTTGGCAGCCTGGGTTTTTGCATAGTCCTACTAACAGCAAGCATCATTTGAATTTTCAGCAAGAAGTATCTGCAAACAATACTGGCCCTTTCATCTTTTAAGGCAACTTGACAAGATGTAAAATGAAACCTTTTAGAAAACAGGAACCTCAAGTTCTTGACCCTGAAAAAAGCATCAAGTATGTTCAGATAGAAAGAGTATCTAAATTTACAAAACAAGAAGTGGCTCGGGCCAGTGTAAGCTATCAGGTTTCAAATGTCTACCAGCAAGCAGGATTTATGGATTTCTTTTAGCCAGCAATGGTCCAATCTCCTAGGAGACTTTCAAATTAGTTACTCTTAAAATAGCACATAGTAACTCACATTTTTACTCTGATATTCCTGAGCAATTACTTCAGCGACACTTGCAAAGGCTGGAATGACTGTATTCCAGCACCATTTGAAATCAGGGTAGAAGCTCTAAAATTGCAGCTGTACAGTTCTACTGAATCATGCTTTGCACTTAAATAGTGAGATGATTACAGTAAAAAGCAAAGAATGTTCCGCAAATCATGAGAAACATAACCTACTCTACAGGCCATCACTAACTTCTGAAACAGAAAAATTACTACAGCAATTCTAGAGCAGAACATTTTTCACTTTCAGTTACTTATACATTCACTCAATATATGCCCACTTGACTGCTTCAATCTGAGGAACTGGCATTGTTACAAGTGCCACATAATACTTGTTCCACACTTGGAAGATTTTCTCTCTCTTTAGCTTGGCAGCACCTACACTTTGGAAAACTTTGCCCATTGACATCAGACAGGCACCTTGGCTGCACACTTTTTGGTGTCTACTAAAAAATAAATTGTGCAGACAAACCTATCCAGACAAGTAGAAGTTAGCATGTGTTTTAATTGTGTTTAGCTTAAGAGCTGGTATTCAATTATATTCTGATTTTTTAAGAATACATTTGTCTTTTATTGACGATTTCAGTGTGTGGCTTTTTTTGTAAACTACTTTGATGTTCTATTTACAATAATAAATTTTGTTAAATAAAAAATAAAGATGTAAAATGTGTTTCCTTGACAGCATTCTTCAGGTCCTCTGAAATTATTGAACCTAAATTAGTCATATACATCAACTTAAACAGGTCCAACTTGGAGTAGAGCTAGCACCGGCTACCACTCCCAAATAACGTGTGACAATACAAAACAACATGTGATAATAGCTGTACTACTACATCTCTGCTTTTGGAGAGAGCTCTTTCATGACTCCACACACGCCTGAGACATACTCTGCTTAAGAAGGAATCAACTTTCTACACCAATCTGCAGTGAGGCTTGTTTGCACACATTCGGATAGTTACCGCAGTACAGCATTTTCTAATCTGGGGTCTTAAGTGCCTGCACTTTGTTTCTGCAATATATTATGCTACATACATCTTATATTACTCAAATGTGATGTTAACTCTATCCTTTTGGTAGCTGGGTGAAGCACCAAGTTTCTTAAATATCAAAGCTATGTTAAAATTAAGAAAGAAAAGAAATGACTAAATTCTGCATCAGGGTCAAATTCTGTTACAGGAAAAAGAAATATGCAGACCATTCCAATATATGCAAATATGTTTTGCATCGTTCTACAATAGCATGAAAACAACAAACTGAAAAGACCTACTCTGACTGCTAACATGTCACTAAACATGCACATAACTTTATCTTTACACAGGAAATAGGAACCTTTAAAAATGAAAACCACTATTTTTAGGATGCTAAATTCTTTGGCAATACCAAGTGTGGTCATAAAACATGCAATGGCTAGATCAGGGATGAGGAACCTGTGGCCCTCCAGATGTTGTTGGACTCCAACCCCCATCATTCCTGACAAGACCAGGAAAGACCTTTCTTCCTGCCCTCTTCCATTTTTGGGATGACCAAGAGGCAAAGCCAACTTATGCTCTCTGTCCACACAACAGAAAAGTCTGAGAGGCGGCTACGTGAAGACAACTGGGAACTGCTGTGGTGGGGAGAGCCTCAAACTACAAACAGCAGATTTTCAGCCCATCTTCTAGTGCTGACTGTGGAGCTGAGTTATGAGCAAAAAGCTCTTTTATTTCAAGAGAGAGAAAGAAACCCCAAATAGGTCAATAGTGTGTGGGCAGTACAACTAAGCCTAGCGTATGGTTGTAGACAATGTATTTGTGTGGAGTTGACAGAAGTCTTTTGTTACATAGTCCTGACAAACCCTATCAGACACTTTTTGGAGAGACAGTACTTCTGTACTGATGAGATTTGACAGTCTGACCTTTCCATAAGGGACATGGGAAGCCTGCATTGATGAGACTTGACAGATTTCTTTTTTTAAAAAAAAAATTAAAAAACAGTTCACAAAGATCTAATGCTTTAACAATGCAGCCCCACAATGGCACAGCTAGCACAGTAGTCTTTAATATGCACTGTTCTTAAGTGTAAAGGCAGATGCGACATTGTTTTATGCACTTCCTTAGCTTTACAGAAGGCCTCTACAGATGTTGGGTCAAAGGAAATGCATAATTAATGTGCACAATGACATTTGTTCAAGGATTTAACTAAGACACAGTCGCAACAGAGATCCTCCAAAATCTGCATTGCACAAAAAGCTTTATCGCACTGCAGAAGAGGAAGCAGCCCTCACTCGAAAGGGCAGGTCAATTTACTCACATGTTGGATCAATGCAGGAGGTACATATTAAATGGTCAACTCATGGACTTTGTGTCTGTCCAGATGATCACACCATGGGTATTTTGTCTGTATCATACCATGCTGGCAGGAAGGATGTGTGTTATCAGCATTCCCTCCATTTCTGACGTTCGTTTTTGAACCTCGATACTTGTGTAGCCAAAACAGCACCAGCAACATGCAACAGAGAGGGATCAGCATCCTCATGAGAATTGAGAGGTTTGCAAAAGTAAAAATAAAATAAAATGTATTTTTAAAAACAGCTTTTGGAAAAAAACAAAGCGAAGAGTGTGAAAGTGTATATGAGTAATCTGCAGGGTGGGGGCAGAAAGAGAATGCAGATAACTATCGCTCTTCAAATGGTGTGGCTTTCCTGCTCTGAGCAACCGGACTACTTTGAAGATGCAGATTCTAGCACCTGACAGTCAACCTGATCTGTATTTTCAAGGTCTTCCAGGTGTTCCCATTCAGAAACACCAGCTGCCTTTCTTTCTGATAAGGGAGAACTTTGAAGCCTGCCCCCCCCCTTGCAACAAGTTGTTGCTGGGCCCCATTTGTTTATTCAAATACAGAAGCATCTGTGTATAACCATTACCACCTTCCTGCTATGAGGAAATTTAAACCTCCAGACCAGGGTTTCCCAAACTGTGGGCCACAAGCTTCATGCAGGTGATCCACAGCACGCCTGTGGATGTTGAAGATGGGAGACAGCACATACGTTGCCCTGAATATTCATATTGATTTCTAATTGTATTTCTATTGCTTCTTTTAGTTCTTATATTGTATTTCATTTGAATTCTGTGGAATTACAATTGCTACAGCAGGCAGAAAAATTGTTATATGGTTCGCTAAGACCCTCAGCAACTTTCATGTGGTCCACGGGGGGAAATGTTTGGGCTACTGATCAAAATAAGCAAAGGCAAAATAGGGATGGGCAGAAGTAAAGAAAGACAACAGTTGTGGAAAAAACAAAACTCTAACAAAATATGGCAAGTAGGGAATGTGCCAAAGAGCAAATTCTTTTCTGAGATGGATGAACAAACACTGAATCTTGTGCTTCCTATTCAGTAACTATTACTGTATTTGTCTCTTCTCCTACCAAAGAACTGAAAACAACATTTTTATCTGTACCACTAGCCTGTAAGACAGGTTAGGCTGAAAGAAAGTGACTTCCCTAGGACTACCCAACAAGTTTAAGAGATGAAATATCTTGTTTTTTAATCCAAATCTTCTACTAACCAACTTCTACTACCAACTCTTCTACTAACTGTACAATAGTGGTTCACACACATATTCAAGCAAAAAGTTCAAAATATATGTACACACTCACAGAGTCTGAACTGGTGGTGATTGACTAACAGGAAAGGGTCTACCCTTTCTACTAAACAGGAAACGATCAATTAAGTAGGTCTACCAGCAGATATGGGACGCGGGTGGCGCTGTGGGTAAAAGCCTCAGCGCCTAGGGCTTGCCGATCAAAAGGTCGGCGGTTCGAATCCCCGCAGCGGGGTGCGCTCCTGTTGTTCGGTCCCAGCGCCTGCCAACCTAGCAGTTCGAAAGCACCCCCGGGTGCAAGTAGATAAATAGGGACCGCTTACTAGCGGGAAGGTAAACGGCGTTTCCGTGTGCGGCTCTGGCTCACCAGATGCAGCTTGTCACGCTGGCCACGTGACCCGGAAGTGTCTCTGGACAGCGCTGGCCCCCGGCCTCTTGAGTGAGATGGGCGCACAACCCTAGAGTCTGTCAAGATTGGCCCGTACGGGCAGGGGTACCTTTACCTTTACTTTTACCAGCAGATACTTTGGCTACACAACAGAACTTTTCTGTTTTCTCTTTGGCCTTTGCCCCCAACCATAACCCTTATATCTGTTCATGGGGTTCCTCCCAACCCTAAGGAGCAGATTTTTTTTAAAGTGACAACCCAGCAGAAATATATAAGGTTATAAAATTATTCAAGGAATTGAGTAAGTGGCAAGAGAGAATTTTGTCACTCTCATTCATGATACTAACATTTGTGGACATCCAATAAAATTGATCAGCAACAGTCTCAGGAGGAAAAAAACCAAAGTACTCTATTTTTCGCTCTATAACACGCACTTCCCCCTCCTAAAAAGTAAGGGGAAATGTGTGTGCGTCTTATGGACAGAATGCAGGCGGGAGGTTCTGCTCGGCACTCCCTTTCAAGAGTGATGGGCTGCCCTTCTCCCTCCTCGGGGAAAAGCCTGCAAGCGCCGCACACACACCCCACGCGGCTCGTGAAAGGGAGTGCTGAGCAGAGCCTGGAATGAATACAGGCTCTGCTCAGCGCTCCCTTTAAATAATATTTTTTTCCTTGCATTCCCGCTCTGAAAACTAGGTGTGTCTTATGGTCATGTGCATCTTATGGGGTGAAAAATATGGTACTCCTTCACACAGCCCATAAGCAGTTCATGGCACTCACTGCCACAGGATGTGGCGATGACCACTAGCATAGATAGCTTTCAAGGGGATTAAACAAAATGTATGGAAACTGCCAACAGTTGTTAGGACAACATGCTGCGTGCCACTGAATATCAGCTGCTGGGGACCAACAGTAGGAGAGGGACATTGTCTTCATACCCTGATTGTGAGCTTCTTAGAAGAATCTGGCTGATCAAGATGCTGAACCAAATGAACTTTTGGTTTGATCCAGCAGGACATAATCTTATTTTCATTTCTATAGCGCTTTCCCTTCCCTTCCCATTTCACAGTCCGCTCATACTATGTCTACAATATTTATCACCCTGCTTATCTAGATTACTCGTGGTGAGCCATTTTTAGTGGCCTGTCAACCTCTTTAAACAAGGTACCTCTTCTTACCCTTTGAAAATCACCACTTCTCACCCTGGTGTGGTGACACTGTCAGGTCTTATAGAGAACGAGCGCTGATAGGCAGCCACCAATATCACACTTATTTCCTAAACAACCCCCCTGCTCTGCTGAGTGTGCATGTGCATCTGCCTGCTTGGTGAGCATGTGTGCACATGTGGAAGTGAGCATGTGCTGGCAGTCACGGTGGCCAACCCGCAATGCAGAACTTGGGCTGAGAAAGGTTACCCACCCCTTATCTAGACATTAGTTTCCCTGCCATTGACAAGCTAACTGAGTTACTTAAAAGTTTTGCTAATGACTGAGGTTTCAGACAACACACCTGATATGTCCCAAAATTTCAGTTACTACACAGTGTGCTAAAATAACTCTAGACACAACTTACGGATTTCTTCAACAATATCCGGATCACATTCTTTGTATTTATCTATTTCTGCCTTTAATTGGTCTCTCTTCTGACGAAGGGCAGTAAGTTCCTTTATGAGTGCTGCACGTTCTGCCTGTGTTCAAAAATTAACCAGTGTTCTTAAAAGGTGTCAATTACAACCTAAGTGTGGCACTCTACCCTCTTTTCTCTCTAAGGATGCAATCACCAGATCTAGAGCTATGACACTGATTCAACGAACGAGACTTTATACATATTTGGGCTAAGTGGCATTGCCTGTAAAAAGTTCAAGCAGTTTTCAGTACAGTAAGGTTGTATCTTAAGTGTGATTAACTTGTAAGGCTTGGATTTCATGCAAGGCTGAAATCCCAGTGATTAACTGAATGCAAAGGTGGAAAACTTAAAAGCTCATTCTGAGCTGGGTTTTCCCAGCACAGAAAGAGCCTTCCAGATGGTCACACAGGGGTGGGTCCAGTAATAATAATAATAATAATAATAATAATAATAATAATAATAATAATAATATTTATTTATATCCCGCCCTCCCCAGCCAAAGCTGGGCTCAGGGTGGCTAACAACAATCAAATAATCAAACAATCAAATAATCCAACATTCTAAAAACATTTCATTATAAAAATGCAGTGGTTCAGGTATACATGATTTTGCATATATATGCCAATCCTGGAACCTAACTCCAACGCAAGACATGATCGTACTGTATTATACTACTGCATTTGCCAGCAACGTTGAAATAGCATCTAATAACATCATAGTTGCGAAAATGTTCTGGTGCAGAAGTAGGCATGCCCCCCCCCCCCGAATATTTAACTTTTATTTGCAAGTGCAAGAAAAGCATTTTTTAAAAATAACAAGATCAATATAAGACTCCCCCCCTTCTTCCTATGCTTCTGCCCCCAATACAATACAAAGTTTTGCCTATGCCACCTGCTGCCACAAATGCATCCCAATTTAAAAAATAACATCCACCTTTAACACCCCAAAGTTTTCAGATTATGTTTTATTGTGGATACTTCAAATTCAGTAAAACTTACAGTGTCTTGGCGCCCAATTTTTGATTTCTCAATGCTTTCTTGTAAGCTTTTTTTCTTTTGGCTATATTCTGAGAACTGAAGGGAGAGAAGAAACAGAAGTCAAAACAATTTATTTTTAGTAAAAACCTCTTCATCTTTATATTTGACTGTACTGTTACAATTTTTCAGCTTAAGAAATAACAAATAAGTAAGTCTGCTACAGGCCTAACCTTCAGTGATAAATCAGGATTCTGACCAAGACATGACTATTTCATAAACTCTCTTTAATCTTGAAGCATTTTAAATAGCAAAATAGGGTACAGGGAACATGGCGAACTTCTTTTTACACCCTCCTAAGGGAAAAGGCAGGGATATTAAATGGGTTGATTTGATGCACACCTAGTGTCAAGAAACAAGGCTAGATAATCCCAAATTCCAAACACCCATCCTAGAGCTTGAGGAGCACTTCATTTCTTATAGATCACTTTCAGTATTTTGTCCTAGTTCTCACAAATAGCAGATGAGGAAGGAAATCTAATTCTGGACTGTAGCACTTCAGACCGCAAGTACATCTTTAAGTTTCCAAGCATGCAACATCAAGTCTCTTGCCGTGGTGGCGGTGGGATACCCTCATCTGCTCCAGATCAAGTGGTGGATCGCGTAGAGATTTGCCATCACAATTTCTTTTCATGAGAACTCCAATATGGGGGGGTGGCTCTCCCACAATGTGAAATTTGCACATATAACCATTTATGGATATGACGGATCTGCTACACTGAAGCAACACATTTGTTCTGGGTGAAACAACAAAGATACCTACATATCAAAGGGGTACAACAACTGAATCACCAAGCTGAATACAACCTACCAGCCATGTGCTGGGGACAGTGAGCTTTTAAACTTCTGGCTATGGTATCTTCAAAACTGCACCAAGGTGGTTTATGAAACCACAGAAAGGTTACCATAAACAGCTGGTGGGTGTCAAGCTGTGCAGGCCTTCCAGATACCATGCAACAAAGACAGACGGGGTTTAATGAAATGAACAGCGACTATATTTATTATGAATTCAAGCAGAGTTCACGTGAATACACTTACACAGCTCTTTTCAGCATTAAAAAAAGACTAGATGGGATTCCAGTGCACGTTCATAGTTTATTAGCAGCTACTGTCAAAAAAGCACCATTGGCTAAGCAGTAACCTTACATGCTCCTAAGTTGCCCAGCAATTCAATTATCAACAAAATATAGTGCATATAATACTTATAATGCAGAGGCTATTGTGTTTCTAAGGCCTCCAGAAATCCTGCTTACATAGCACTTTTTCAGATTCATTCTTCCAGCACAAGACTAAGAACAGTTCACAACACATTATTCAAATGACATTGCTAAGGTTCTCTTTTGTTGACTCACTGACAAGTACTTACAGCTCCCACTCTATCCACATCGCCTTTTATGGTGAAGCCTTTTTAAAAGGTGTCCTTCCACTGCAAAGATTTGCAGACCTCATCTCCTGGTTTTTTTCTAGTCAAATGCAGAAACTCAGATACCCGCTTTCCGGATTCCAAAACTTTAAAGCAGACTAACATGAAATCTTCCCTTAAACTTGTTTTACAACTCTGTTTAGTAGTACAGTGGTGCCTTGGTTGTCGAACTTAATCCGTTCGACTCCTGGAACCGTTCAAAACCCAAGACGTGGCTTCCAATTGGCCGCAGGAGCTTCCTGCACTCAAGCAGAAGCCGCGTTGGAAGTTCGGCTTCCAAAAAAAGTTCGCAAACCAGAACACTTACTTCCGGATTTGCGGCGTTCAGGAGCCAATTTGTTCGGGAGCCAAGCCGTTCGACAACCAAGGTACCACTGTAATAGAAAAGTTTCTTCAAACCTCACTGCAGTGCTAAGAACACATATTAGAAGAAGAAAAAAGTTGTGATGAAATCAATGACCCTTTCTCCCAGATAGCCATGTTTACGATCACAGTGTTGCTCACGCAAATGCAAGCCCTAATCATAAAATATGAACTGGCTAGAATTCAAACCAATGTCCTTTAAGTGCAGGCACTGAAAAGTATTCCCTGCTACAATGACCTTTTAAAGCTGTAACACACTTAATATTTTATAGCCAGGAAAACAATGTAAATATGGCATAAGGACATATTAAAACACACACAAACTGCAATGCTAAAGTAATCACAACTGAGTTCTGACTAGTGCTTTTTTCCTCCAGGGAGTACTCAAGGATACACAGTACCGGCACTCCCCCCCCCCCCCCAAAGAAAAGCTCTGGTTAAAAGTGTGGCATTTGTTATAACAACTTCATGGTGAGTACTGGCACCTTTTTTCTAGAAGAAAAGCACTGGTTCTGACCACCATAGAAATACTATGTTCTTAACCAGTGATAATGGTTTGCACACCTGCAATCTAGAAAGGCATGCACACGTGCATACATCATAGAAATAAAATTAAAAAACTGACTGTTATGCCATGAATCTGGCTACATCCTCAGGAACAGGGAAATGTTAGTAGCCTGGTTTACACATTAAATCTAAACCACAGATAAAGCAAACTGGTTTAAAGTGAACACACAGGGAAACAAGCCAGAATCTGGTTTATCATTGATGTCCGAACGTACTCCTAGTTTGTTTCTCTCCAAATAAACCATGAACGTTGCCAAGGTTTGTTCTTGGCTTAATGTTTGTGGTTTGTTTGGGGAAAACAAACCACAAGCCCAGGTTCCAATGTCACAACAAGCCAGACTCTGGCTTGCGTCCTGGAATTCCAGCAGGAGCAGGGAAGGACACATGCAACAAGTCTTGGTGCAACCCAAATAGCATCTAAGAGAGTTTCATTTTCATGTCCACTGCTACTTTCCCTTTCCAGCAGACTCCACGACTTCAGTGTCAGTCAAAATCCCTCACCCCATTGGCTTCTGTTTATGTTCTATCTAGCCAGCTAATGCATTCTGGAGAACTCAAAAGCTTGCACACTATTTGTAACCTTTTGGTTGCCCTAATAATGGTAATGCCCTACTATGTATTCCAAAAAAGTACCTGGCTTCAGCATTTACCGTATTTTTCGCTCTATAAGACGCACCAGACCACAAGATGCACCTAGTTTTTGGAGGAGGAAAACAAAAAAAAAGAAATATTCTGAATCTCAGAAGCCAGAACAGCAAGAGGGATCGCTGTGCAGTGAAAGCAGCGATCCCTCTTGCTGTTCTGGCTTCTGGGATAGCTGCGCAGAATTCAGTGCATTGATTTCATCAGCACGAGGACTTTTGGCTGCAGAACAGAACCTTCCCCCTCTCTCCTCTCCCCCCCCCCACTTAATCTGTTCTGTTTTGGGGGGTTCTCAAGCCTCTGGAGCAGATTATGGGAGGTTGCACACAGAGAGAGGAAAATAAAGGAAGTCCCTGCCACACAAACAGAAATCCTTGTGGCATTGGATCAAGTACACTGGATACCACCCATAGATCTGCAAGCAACTCTTAGACACCAGCTGCCCTCTACTTGTAGCAAGCAGACAATAACATCCAGATTAATACACTGGATTTGTTGAGCGGTTCTGTCATAACTGCAGTGAGACTTTTGATTAACTATATAGTGATATTCTACAACAGATCATTTTATCAGTGCAGTGCATCTCTTATTTTCTTATTTAATTAATTCTGTTCATGGCATATATATTGCAAAAAGCGTGTGTGTGTGTGTGTGTGTGTGTGTGTGTGTGTTTGCTTTGCCAGTTAGAAAACCTTACAGCTAGCAAACAGAAACTAATTAATTCAGGCAAAGTATTGCTTTTCATAGTAAGACAAAATTGGAACGGGAACATTTTTGTATATTGAAAAGGCAGAGCAAAGCCTCAGTGCCTCATAACTGAGCTCTCTGGCTTGGCCCGAGGGACAGATGGTTGGTACACCAATTCAGTTTTAAAAGAGGCAGCAGAGAATAAAAAGGAGAGCTTTAACTGCATCTACCCAAAATCAGCAACCATGTGTGATTTTGCATATCCATAATCCTCCCACATGCTTTACCTGGCACCAAATCCCATTTAGCATTTTGATGAGCTATTTTCTGTTCACTAGAGTTCCATAATCACCAATCCATCTCCTCAGAAGTAAATCCAACTCAAGCTGCTATGGACTGAAGACATTTTTGTTTCAACAACCTTTTTCAGCTAGATTGGGGGGAGAATGTTGTTTTAAAACCTATTTCAGTTGTTTTTATTGTAAATCACTTTGAAATCTATATATGAAATGTGATTCATAAAATCATCACCATCACCATGAGGATGGCAGGCTAAAAGTATGCATTGGAGCAGAGGTCTAAGTCACAAGAGGTCTTAACGTTAGGAGCAAAGTGAACAGGTGTAGAACCTAAGCAATACGGGAAGTCACCCTTGTCTAGGATTATCAGTCTCTCTACAGTAGGTACCCAATCTACCAAACAACCTAGAATGCAGACTGTGAATGAATTAAGCAATGTCTTCTAGCTCATACTGACAGCTGCAAACATGATGGAATTCTGCAATTCTAACTCAAAATTGCCTATTCACAGTACAACTATTACAGACCAACTAAACAGAAAGGTTTCCTATACTCTTGGGCTTTCTACTTTCAACATTCTAGACATTCTGGCCCACTTCAAAGCCCCCTTGGGGGTGAAAAAAGAGAAACAAGTCAGAGATTCCTCCATCTTGTATGTGAATTAGGCAAGCACCACTAACGCAAATGTTAGCTGCCCAGCTGTCATCTAACTTGAGCTTCAGTTCCCATGTCCTCCTGTGCATCGACTTCTCTGTTTCTTTCACTGTTTGGCTGCAGTGTTCCTGATCTCCCCCCTGTTTATGGTTCATTTTCCCACTGGTATATCTGCTTCTACTGAAAATGTACTTGCTACTCTGCACCCCAAACCTACAGCTAATCAGTTCACCCAAGGCTGTTCATGTGCTGGCTAGCCTCAGCACAGTCTGCTGTTAATTTCAAATGCCCAGGGGCAGCCCTCCTTTTCCACTTACAAACTTTTTTTTTCCTGGCAAAGCTCCTGTGCTTTGAGAACTACAATGCAGGCAGAAATCCCACAATTAAACCTGTTCCCAGCATGGAGAAGCTATGACTGGATAAACATGACCTGCAAAATGTATGCCTGCAATGCAAGTGTTAAAAGCACAGAAATAGTGCAAAATCAACGACTTTACATTTTGGCATCTGAGGTGAACCACAAAATGGTCTTAGAATTAAACCCCAAAGTATAATTCTAAGACCCAAACAGGGCATGATCAGGTCTCTATGGGTGTTTTTTTTAAAAATAATATATTTTTTTACTCTAATTCGGCTGTTGGCCATCTATCTACACTGATTATAGTTTGTCGTCATTCAAAAGTAGCATAATCCTAGGTTTTGTCTGGTCTTTGGTGGAATTGTGTTGAAGTATCTCATTTGCCAAAGGCTCAGGAAGGATGATTTGAGCTTAGTCACTTTCAGTCTCAGTTTCCTGTAAATGAAAGTGATTGTAATGTTTCTGAATACTCTTGAGAAGAGAGGCAAGATAAAGGTTTGAAAAACACATTTGTAACGAAAGTTCCATGTAAATTAATTAAAATGGGTGGATGTTGTTGTTTAGTCACTTAGTTGACTAAGAGAGCCAGTGTGGTGTAGTGGTTAAGAGCGGTAGTCTCATAATCTGGGGAACCGGGTTCGCGTCTCCGCTCCTCCACATGCAGCTGCTGGGTGACCTTGGGCCAGTCACACTTCTTTGAAGTCTCTCAGCCCCACTCACCTCACAGACTGTTGTGGGGGAGGAAGGGAAAGGAGAATGTTAGCCGCTTTGAGACTCCTGAAGGGGCGTGAAAGGCGGGATATCAAATCCAAACTCCTCCTCCTCCTCCTCTTCTTCTTCTTCTTGTGCCCGACTCTTCGTGACCCTATGGACCAGAGCACACCAGGCACTCCTGTCTTCCACTGCTTCCCGCAGTTTGGTCAAACACATGTTGGTAGCTTCGAGAACACTGTCCAACCATCTCGTCCTCTGCCGTCCCCTTCTTCTTGTGCCCTCAATCTTTCCCAACATCAGGGTCTTTTCCAGAGAGTCTTCTCTTCTCATGAGGTGGCCAAAGTATTGGAGCCTCAGCTTCACTGTCCTTCCAGTGAGCACTCAGGGCTGATTTCCTTCAGAATGGATAGGTTTGATCTTCTTGCAGTCCATGGGACTCTCAAGAGTCTTCTCCAGCACCATAATTCAAAAGCATCAATTCTTCGGCGATCAGCCTTCTTTATGGTCCAGCTCTCACTTCCACACATCATTACTGGGAAAACCATAGCTTTGACTATACAAACCTTTGTTGGCAAGGTGATGTCTCTGCTTTATACCCATACAGGGAGGGACAGGGTACTACATTTCTAGAGTAAGGCTCACTAATTACCTGAAACATACAAATCAGGTGTTTTTGCTATTACCTTCCACATCTCAGATGGCTTGATACAGGACAGAATGGTCCAAAAATTGTGATTCTCCAGGAATATAGGGGGCCATTTCACTAAGTCAGAATGCACCCAGGTTTAGTCATACTGTTAAAAATTCCAAGAAGCATAAAAAGTCTTGTTTTCCTGGTTGGGTGCAGATGAGTCAGACACCACTGCTGGTCCAAAATGTGCTGGGTGTGGTTCAGCAATTCCTCAAAGGCTAAAAAAACTGTAGGGTTTTATAACAGCACTTGCTGAATGGGTGTCTTTGAATACTGACAGAACTTTCTTTTGAGGGGAGTAAATCTTCCTAGTCTATGTATAAAGCATGAATTTGGTTGCATGTGGATAAAAACACATTTTAGCATATGGATCTTCTAGACCAAAAGCAACACAGAAATTTGTTGGTATGCCAAGCAGAACATTAAGGCCCAATTCAAATGTTGGGATTTTTTTTTTATTTTTTTTTTTTGCATATTGTACAGTCCTTTTTGGACTGCCACTTCTGATTGCAAACTGCAAGATCACATGTTTGAAAACTTTACAAAAACGATTCCCTGTTCGTTGAAAGCTTGCACATCAGGGCAAAACGAGGCCCAGGGAATCTCTGACCAGACACTTTGGGAGTTTAAATATTTCAGCCCCACGCCCCCAAACTCCTTGGAGCCAGTTTGAAACCTTCTCTGTAGTTTAGGCCCAGTTTGGTTTGCCAAGTCTGCAGCTCTCATGGTTATTTGGCTCAAATAAATAGAATTTCTATATTTTCCTACATCCCAAGGCCTCGTGCACAGCAGCAGCATCTCATGTGCCTGAACCTCTGCAAAATGTACCTCCAAGGGCTTCTGGGTGTTTACTAGTGTTGTCAGGAATTCTGGTGCTTGGGATTTTGCACCAGTGTTCTAGGACAGCATAGAGACTATGCTGCAAGGCTCTTCCAAGCTCCTGTTTGGACTACTACAATGCACTGCAGGTGGGACTACCTTTGAAGGCTGCCGACAAACTTCAATTATTTCAAAATAGAGCTTTGATTTTTCTAATTGGGACTGGAAAGTAAGAGTATTTATCAACTTCGCTACTCCCACTCCACTTCCAGGCCCAATTTAACACACTAGCTTTGACCTTTAATGCTTTGGGGAAGGGCCATAGGTCAGTGATAAAACATCGGCTTTCCATGCAGAGGTTCCTGGTTTATTCACCAGCAACTTCAAGTAGGGCTGGGAATGTCTTCTGGATGAAATCGCAACATCAATACAAGCAACACTGATCTAGAGCAGGCATGTCCAACCAGTCGATCACAATCTTGGTGGTTGATCCCGGGGCGATTGTGTGATCCAGATCAATTGGCAAAAAAAAAGGTCAACAACTTTAGGAGTAGATTGCAGTCTCTTGGGAGTTGGACATGCCTGATCTAGAGAGACTAATAGGTCTGGTTCCGTATAAAGCAGCTGCCCGTGTGACTAAGGTACCTGAAAGATGACCTGTCTCCACCTAATCTTCTGTTTAGCGAAGTTTTTAATGTTTGATGTTTTATCGCATTTTTAGTATTCTGTTGGGAGCCACCCAGAGTGGCTGGGGAAACCCAGCCAGATGGGTGGCGTATAAATAAATAAAGTATTATTATTATTATTATTATTATTATATTTTTACTGAGATCCTTTTCTCCAGGTGCCATCAATGGATGACAATTGGTATAAGACCCTTTTTAGTGGTGGTACTTTCTTTACTTTGCGGTCATTTCAGCACCAGGTAATTTTATTCCATCCCAGGTTTCTATTTCCTGACTTTTAAAAAAATAAATTGTTTTACCAGAGCCCATTCCAAATTGATCTCGGAGAAGGAGGGTGATTTAAGCATGCCTAGTTATAGAAACTGGTTATCAACTGACATTTATTCTGATATCAATTTACTATGACAGCACACTTCAATAAAGACACAACCAGCATACTAGGTTGCTTGTTATGTCAACATGCATTGCTTTAAACTCTCACTCCTGCCTTTGTGACTCATACACAGCTGTCCCCACTCCTAAGAAAAGTTCCTTTTTCTGTCCTTCAAGCAGTGCCCTATGAGTAGAGACTAGATTGCATTCTGTGTTCTGTACAGCATGTTGTTTATGAAAAGAAGTGGAATCTTTGGGGAGCATCAAATAGAAAATAACACAATCACTGACATCTCATTAGACTATTTTACAATCCTGTAAGCCATACTCAAATGAGGCACACAATTAAGTTACTTTTCTGAAGAATTACATTGTGAGCCTGCAGGCAACACCAGTTGTAAAATTCTTTTTGTACATGGCTTTGTTAGAGCCCGTATATAAATATTATGACAATATCCTCCCCCACGCTAGTAACTAATAGGTATACCTTAAACCTTATGTAACCAGATAAAAACATACTTAAGAAATGTTGTAACAGTCCTGTCTTCTTGAATTCTGCAGGGTAACGGAGGTAGGTGGGGGTGGCCAACTGTTCTAACACAACTCACTATTCACAGTGAACAAATCCTGTATGCATGAATCTAATACAGGTTTTGCAGGAGCTTAAGGAAACCTTTAATCAAGAGAAACAGCAATATTAAAACAACAATGACACATTGGTCGGAACATTTACTCTTGAATCTATAGCTGATCAGGCTGATCCACAACCTGCTGAAACTAATAGCTGAGTTCCTAGTCCTGTTCTGTTAAATAAAATAACTTGAAGCATATACAAAGTAATGCATAAACGTATTTGGCACGTATTTAAAAACCACCTGCCGCATTTATATTCTCCAACATTAAAGAATGATTAGCCATGACACCCCACGGTTGGTACCCTATCCCAGGCATAGGCAAACTCGGCCCTCCAGATGTTTTGGGACTACAACTCCCATCATCCCTAGCTAACAGGACCAGTGGTCAGGGATGATGGGAGTTGTAGTCCCAAAAAATCTGGAGGGCCGAGTTTGCCTATGCCTGCCCTATCCCAACACAATCTGAAAGCGTGCAAGACCGTAAGGGAGCAAAAGAAGAGCCTTGCTGGATTAAACCAATGGCACCATCTAGTCCAGTATCCTGTTCTCACAGTGGCCAATCAATTGTCTACAGGAAGCCACAAACAGGACACCAACACCAAAGTACCTTCCTCATTTGCCTTCCCCGATTCCTGGTATTCAGTCATACTGCTTCCAAAACTGGATGCAGTACACAGCTATCATGGCTTGCCTTATCTTCTCTGAACTTGTCCAATACATTTTTAAAGCCATCTAAGTTGGTGGCCTTCGGTACATCTGATGGGACTGGATGCCGTACGTTAACTTTGCACCGTCTGAAGAACTGCTTTCTTTTGCCTGTCCTGAATCTTTAATTTGTCTGTCCTATATATATTTCAACATTCGTATAATTTTCTTTTTTGTTGCAGTGGCTGCACACTACACTGACATTTTCATTGGGCAGCCACCATGATCCCAACATCTCTTTCTTGGTGCAGTCATGGTTTTATGGGATGTAAAGTTCAAAGATTTGCAGCAAAAACGCACTACAGCAAACACAGCAACACCTTCATCAAATTCAATCAGTTGAATTTAAATCTGTCACTTTTTAACAATTAGCCAACTAAAGCTTAACGTTTAATCAAACAACCACCACAAAGCTTTTTGTATCCAATAATCCTGTAAAAGAAGACTGGAGAGTGGAATAATTGTAGGCTACAGAATGGTGGTCTCTTCCTCCACTCACAGAGAACAAGAAGAAAGACCCCTAAAGCATATTTTCCTCCAAGTTCAGAGCACTAAACAGATCCTCACCTCCCTGTGACCAGTATCCCTTTCCTCATTTTGCCACAGACAGTACAATGTGAACAGCTGTTAACATATAGCAAAGAAAATTCAGATTTTTTTTCCATTTCTGAAATCACAAGAGATTTCTAAGTTGTTAGGAAGTAGTTTGAGCAAGCACTTAAACTGCTCCATTCTACAGGGCATTCATTCACTGAAAAATTAACTGCATTCATTCCATATGAATATTAGAATTTCATTTCCTTAAAGGAACCAATGCATCCCTGTATATTTTTCACTAGATTTCTGTGGTAGTGGTGCTTTGTAATTACCAAAGTAATTTGGCTTAAGCTATCAGTGCTTTGCTTTAGCTTGATTGGATGGCACGCTATCCACGACAGGGGAAAATACGAGTCTGAGATCATTTCCCAGAGAGAGGAATATTTCAATTTAATAATTATTTCATTGAAGAATCAACTAATTCTGTAGAAGGCTCAGCATAGATGGAACACACTGTTGTTCCTTCACAGTAGTAAAGAAATCAAGAACAGACCATGGGATTGTGTATTTCCTCCAACCTTCCCTAAGGCATGAACTCTGCTTTTTGAAAGGAGACCATGCATTGGATTATTCCTCCAACCCACGCCCTGCTGCCCTTAACTATGTATGCATCTAAGTTAATCATAGTTAAGGCTATGAATGCTGATGTCGTAATCTAGAATTTAAACATCTTGGATGCAAAATGATTATTATGCACTGTAAATATTTTAAGTGCTATCTATTAAGCATACAGCTCAAAACATATGCCTAGGGCCAAAGCACTAGGTTACATGCAGAGACATTCTGAAAGTCTTTGTGCCCTAAAGAATGGATTATAAATAGTTGTAATGAATAAATCTTTGAGAGAAAAGGCCAGTGGCTTCAAATTATGTAACAGGCCAGGTTTACAACCACCAACATGTTGGTTTATTAACTGCGAGAATAGAAGAGGGGGAAATGTTACTTGAGAGTATGCTGGCCTTTAGGCATCCCTCCATCCATGTGTGGTGGATGGCAGGTAGACTACAAACCTTGAATTACCTGATTCTGCAGTTCCTCCAGTTTACGCTTTCTTGCATGAAGAGCTTTGCTTGGAAAAGCCCAAAAATAATTTGAAGTCCCAATCCTGTCCGTGTCCACCATACTATCATCAACTAAGCTCTGTAAGACCTCCTTCACCGACATAGCAGCTGTCAAGGACAAAAACACTGCATTAGAACACTTTTACAGGACATTGAGAACTCTGGCTAATTCTGAAACTATACTATATACTACAAATATGGTACTTGGGCAAATTCTGCCAGTCAATGCAGGACAGTATGGATTAAATTAGGCTTGCTGAGCATGAGCAAGTCCAGGCCCTACTCTTGAGCTTCCCATAGGCTGGCAACTGTGAGAACAGGATGCTGAGCTAGATGAGCCACTGGCCTGACCCAGGAAGCTCATATTGCACTTCTAAGACAATCTCTGCCACAAGGCATGAAAGTTGTCATGTGATGGGAAGATAGTCATGTGACATATTCCTCAGAGGATGACATAAGACTCTACTCTAGCGGAATAACTGAGGGTGGTTCTATAGGGTATGCTACTGTCAGTACCAGTACAGTGGTACCTCGGGTTACATATGCTTCAGGTTACAAATGCTTCAGGTTACAGACTCCGCTAACCCAGAAATAGTACCTCGGGTTAAGAACTTTGCTTCAGGATGAGAACAGAAATCGTGCTCCGGCAGCGCGGCGGCAGCAGGAGGCCCCATTAGCTAAAGTGGTGCTTCAGGTTAAAAACAGTTTCAGGTTAAGAACGGACCTCCAGAACGAATTAAGTTCTTAACCCGAGGTACCACTGTACCTTCTTTTTTAATTAATTTTTATTAAAGATTTCTTAGTGTACAAAAATATGTGCATTAGCGTTGCATGCAGTATTTAGGTTGGGAAGGAAAGAGGGGGAGGGAGCATAGGGTGGGGTGGAGTGGCAATGCTTCTATTTTTCTACTTAGTGTATGTGTGGGGCTCTGTGTCAGCGTCACGTGTGTGGGTTCTCCTTCTATTCACCTATTATATTTCCTTGGTGGTGAGAAAGGTTGGGGTGGCCTAGGGTGTGCTTGGTTGTCTTTGGTTGTCTGTGGTGAGATTTGTTTATGTGTGTGAGTGTGTGGGTTTTTGGGTCAGGCTAGACATATTGATTTGTATGCTGTCAGCGGATTATTGTTGTTGTCTTGTTGGGCTATGTATGTGATAAAGGGGAACCCAACCAGGGTGAAGGTGTCTTCTTCTATTTGTCCCCATGTCAGTTTATTGGTTAATTTTTCTTCTTGTAAGGCTGTTTCCTATACTATTTGATACCATCAGACCATGTTTACTCCTGACAGGTCTCTCCAGTCTGGCTATGATGCTTCTAGCTGCTGAGAGTAGGTGGGTTAAGAGCTCTTTATAATGTGAGTGGGCATTATTATCTTGGAAGATGTCAAGTGGCCACGTCCGTAGAGTTTCCAAGGGACTTATTGAACTCATCCAACAGCTATCATTGCGAGGTCATGGTATTATTATTATTACTATTATTATTTATTAAATTAAACTGGAAGGGGTATTGTTTTTATATTCTACCTGTTCCAAGATAATTCTGAATAGTAGCATGATGCAAGTTTTATTTATTTGGGTATCTAGCCCTTGCCAGCTTAAATCTCACAGCTCATTATAATTTCTAAAATAAGCCAGTGAAAAGGAAATGCATACAAAGTCTCGGGCACAGAAAACTTAGCTCTAGTCTCCAAAATCAGCCCAAACAAAAGTTATTTAGTGTATTGAATCACATTGTACTCAGGGTAGCCCACTAAAATGAATGATTCTACATTAGTAATTTCTAATAATGTCAATTGGATACAACTCATCATATCTAGAGCAGGTATGGGGAATCTCTGGCTCTTGAAATGTTGTTGGCATACAATTCCCATCATCTCTGACTACTGGCCATGCAACCCCTGATTTAAATGTTGTTCAGAGTACAGAAAATTTGTAGAGTAAACAAATTTAAGACTTGTTTAAGCATTGCTGAAATGGCCTCTCTATGTCCCCCTGCTGCCCAAATCTGGCACACAGATGACATAACCACAGCTGACATATTGCAGAGGGACACAGGAAATACAACTGGTCTCTTTGGCAGGTATGTCAGAAACAATTATATGCAACATACTTTGAATTCCTAAAATGGGCTACAAAACCAAAAAAAATTAAGCATTCACCTTTTATTTTATTTTTTTAAAAATCACTTGTCTGGCCAAAGAAGAAAACAACTCTTTTCCCCCACAGCCCATTTTTAGCATTTCAATTATATATTAATTATGGAGCAAGAGGCTTCATTTTGATGGAACCTGCCAAACTTGGCCCATGGGGCAAGGGGTGGAAGGGAGAAGTAAGGATCTGCCTGATGGTCAGATCCAGTTCCCTACCCCTCACCCATACCATGAAGAGCACAGCACTCCTATAGTTCCTTACAATACTGCTATTTAGATCACATTCTTAAAGTTTATGCGTGAACAGGATGTGATACCCTTGCAAAACTGTTTGCTATTATAAATAAAAGGTTGGTGGGAAATAAGTCTAGGTACTCACTGATTCCTTTCTCTTTTGGGGCAATTTTCTCAATGTCTTTTAGTTGGAATACATCTTTCTGTCACAAATAAAATAAAAATAACATACACATCATCCATAATCACACAATGACTCTGAAATTCCTTCAATTAATCTAAGGGCTTGTGGTTTTAAGAGTAACATTTATGACTCAGTGCTCTTTGCAGCTTACCTAAGTTACTGCACCACATTACTGCTTTCACATATGGGAACTGGTTATCCTTCTGATTAATTTCCTACCTGCGCCTTTCTGGGAGCAACAAAAGCTCCCAGGAATTACCTAAGGTCATATTCCATACTGTACTGTACATTGAAAGCACTCTCATACCATTTTAGCAGTCATAGCTTTCCCCCAAGGAAACTTGAGAACTGTAGTTTGTCAAGGGTTCTAGGAAATGTAGTTCTTTGAGGGTAAATTACAGTTACCAGACCTCCTAGGAGAAGACATGACTGTTAAAGTGGTATTAATGTAGTTTAAACGTATGGTGTGAATGTGATCTAAAACCACCTTACTTATTTGTGATCAAGACAAGTCTACACTTGCTACTGGGCAAATTGGAAACAGTAAATTATCTCATATATATATATATATATATATATGAATGCGAAGTTTCAAGCATGAAGACCTTTCTGCATTTTGGACAAACGCTGACTCCCTTGGCCTAAAAGTAAGATTAGTCACCTTTGACTGGACTTAACCATCTAGGAGTCCTTTAGGTTTATGCAATTCAGAGCTACATACACATTGATTTCTGAAAACATCTTGGAACATCTTACTTTAAAGAAAGAATGGGAAAGCTGCATCCCTTCAAAATGTTGCGGTACTCCAATTCCCACCAGCCTGTCAGCATGGCTAATGGTTGGGGATGATGGGAGCTGTAGTCCAAGAATGTGTGGGGTTTAAACATCTCTGCTTCAATTAATGCAGTCCTGGTTGTCAACCACACAGGTACCCAACTTCAATAAGTGCTCACCATACCAGAAGGAGAATGCAAGTCAAAGGCTCTCATACTGATTTTGGTACAGCCAGCTCTCTGTGCAAGCTGAGAGTACACCCCATTGTAGTACACATCCTTTCTGACATTATGGGGGCTTCTGGCACAAGCATTCAGTTCGCAGCAATCAGTTCTGGGCCAGTCCTACACACATGTGGCAACTGCATGTTTCAATTCTGGGTCAATACATGCTCACTGTGAAAACATTCATAATGTTACCTATAACAACAAAGTATTACTTACTGTTTCAAAAAATATTTCCATCATCCGTGTTCTCTTCTCTTCAACACTCAGCCCCCTTTTCTTTGACTGAATAGGGGGGAAAACATGTTATGTTGTCGTTTATATAAACAGAGTGCTTTGGCTCAAAGGCCCCCAAAGCAGTGAACAGAATATAAATACAAAAGATAGATACAATAAAAAACAACAACTGTTCAAACTGCTCAGTATACACATTAACTTCCTATGCCTCCCGTACAGACTGTAAGTAGTGTTTTAGTAGACCACTTTGGGTTGTAGTAGTTATAAGCCTACTATGCAAGAACCTTCCACCTTGGCTTGAATCCAGATTGGCTAAATCTCTGCTGGAAGGATTAAGAAGGCCATAAATGGTGCTGAATTAAAAGATGGGAAAGAAGGGTGGCATGATACGTTAGGAGGTCATGGTGTTACACCTGGTGTGGGTCTGACAACATAAGTGCATTAAGACTTTAATTGGTATTATTAGATTATATTGATTTTGGCCTATGTAGTCGATGAACTACTAAGACCTAATTACCAGAATATGCAGAATCAGTTTCTGTTCATGTTCAGCCCTTCAGAAGAAACGCCTGCTGTGACAACCCCCCTTGAATAAAAACTGCATGCAATTCTGAGAATATGAGTGGGAATGCACATTCAGAGCGATCTCCTGGGTTTTCTTTGCAGCAGTTGTTGGCACTTTAATTTTTTAAAAGGAGCTTAGCAATTAGCTGTTACAAGGAAAGCCAAGGGTCGGAGGGGAACCCATAATGGTATGCCCAGGACTCTTGCTGCAAACTACATAACCTCTCCTTCCAAATACATTTGAATGAATCCTAGATATTGCTGGCCTGTCCTACACTGCAAACCTACGCATGTCTATTCTGAATGCAGTGGGACACTCTTCCAGGTAAGAATATGATTCCACCATTCATTATCCACCACAAGCATTATCAAGCATGATGACCCACATTCAGAATATTGGCAGGCAGCTCATTTAGGATGAGTAACAACCTTTGAAGCAATGACTAACACCACCTGCAATATAAGCTTCTTCTTTTTAAGTAAACTACCACAGAAGCAATTGTTTGCTTACTCCAAGCCTCTCTTCCCTTGCCTCTCTCATCTATGCCATGCCAAGAGATGGCATACAATAGGAAAATCTGAGGCTTCCCAGAATAATCAATACATTTTGATTACTTGATACTTTTGCATCTGTTATGTACTGAAGTTCTCACCCTGGGCCAGCAGGGGGATACTGTAGATAGTTTTCACTCAGGTCCACATATGCAAGTAAGGGATTGAAAGTGACGTTCAGTGATTGGATAGTTACAGAAAATGGTTACTGTTGTGTTCTAGTGGAGCTCTATATAAGCAGGCTGGCTGAACCCTTCAGTTCAGTTCTGTTCTGGCCTGTGAATAAACAAGAGCTGTTTGAAGAATCGCTGTGTCGTCTGATATGTTCACCCACAACTTAACAGCATCTACATATTTCTCCTTAGAAGGCACACTTCCTTCAGTTGGATATATTCCAAATTAAGCATGCACAGGGTTGCTATGCACAGCTCATTTCCAGTACAGTGGTACCTCTGTTTAGAACTTAATTTGTTCCGGAGGTCTGTTCTTAACCTGAAACCGTTCTTAACCTGAGGTACCATTTTAGCTAATAGGGCCTTCCGCTGCTGCCGCGCCGCCGGCGTGCGATTTCTGTTCTCATCCTGAGGTAAAGTTCTTAACCCGAGGTACTACTTCCGGGTTAGCGGAGTCTGTAACCTGAAGCGTTTGTAACCCGAAGCGTTTGTAACCCATTGTACCACTGTAATAGAATGCATATTTTTAAGGAAGCAGCAACAGCAGTAACCGCCATTCACACAGCAAGAGGGCTGTGCACCCCCCCCCCCCGCACTAGCAGCAACATCCTCAGTAATATATAAATGTGTGTCACAGTGACCTTGTAAATGAGACCACAATATACTTGCCTGCAAACAAAACAAACCATAGCCCTGAAAGAGCTTGTATAGTCTGTGTTTCCATACTGGTTGCAGCATGGAAACACAAAATAATGGCCTAGGCTATTTTTTTTTATTAAAAAAAATTTTTTTTCTTAAATAGGCTTGGAGAAAAGACATACCTGAGTTTACTTAATCCACAGAAACCAAGTGGACTGGAGGAGAAGAAATGGAGAAAGATCTACTCCTCTTCCATCAGCCAATTTACTCACCTGGACAAAATTCCTAGTTGCCTGTGGCTACCAGGCAAAATATTAAATACATGGCTGGGACACATGCTCTGTTATACGTGTTATATCTGGGGAGCATAACACAAAAACTAAAATGCACCTGGGAGACATATTGCATAAAAAAAGTCTCAAGCCACAGTGTGAAAAAAAATTCCTTTCAATCTCTTGGGGAAGGAAGTTAAGTAAACATGCCAGGACGTGGGTTTTCAACCCAAAGCAGTGACAAGATGCAATATTAAGTTTCTGTCCTACAGAGAGTTCTGTTATACTTGCCTGGAAATGCTGACATCTACACGCTCTTTAACCCAGTGTGGTTTTACTTGTGATTCTCAGAATGTGTGAGAAGCAACAGGTGTTATAAGTGTTAAAAACTCAGCAGCATGAGAACTTCAGCGGAGCTGCTGGCAGCAGGACTGAAGAGAGGTTGTGGTAACTGACCTGCTCAACCCAAACAGAGGTTTTTAACCCCTCATTTCATTTATTGAGCGGTGCTAGTCTGCAAGGTATTTCCTGCAGGTTCATGGCCCTGCAGTGTGGATAAGCAGCTGCATCTCTACAAGTTGTGCGCATGAAAGCCGACTACTTGCAAACCAGATAAAGAATAAGAATTAAAGTTTATCGTATAGGATGCTGGTATTGTAAGTCAGCTTCCCACATGTTCCTGTGTGTCTTCCTTTTCACTGAAACTTACTTGTTGAGTATGTGCACTATAATCAAAAGCTATGGGGAAATGAACAACTGGTCATTCAAACTTATGCCATAGTCCATGCACAAAGACCAGGAGCTTGCTGCCTTTCGCTAGTATGCAAGCAGATTTTGGGGGGAAATGTAAATATTTAGCCCACTCCCATCTCAAAAGCTTAACGTGAATTATATTCTCTTTAGATCACCCTGAATAACTCATCGTCCAGGACGCTTAAGAAGTAAAGATATACAAGTGTTCTTCAGTTCACACCTTACGGGTTCCCATCTTTTCTTCTGGCACTGTTCCCCTGTGCTCAACAACTGCACAACTGATAAAATTTAGGCACTCGTCATCCTTTTCTATCACTGAACCTCTATGGGCTACAAAAGGTTCTGCTTCTGAACTTTCATGCAGCTGTTAAAGCTGACATATAGAAAGGGAAATTGGTAGCCCAAGCATGGCATCATGGTCAAAAGACAAGCATCTTAGCCATGCTAGGTTCATTAGAACTAACATAATTCATTATACTATGTTTTACCTCCACTGTCAGAGGCATTACACCTCTGTATATCATTTGATACGAACTGCAGGTGGGCAGAGTGCTGTTGCACTCATGTTCAGTGTGCAGGCTTCCCACAAGCATCTGGCAGGCCAGTGTGAGAACAGGATGTTGGACTACATGGGCCATTGGCCTGATCTGGCAGGGTTATCTTATGTTCTTAATTCCAATTTAAACAGATTAGACATAAATTCACAGAGAATCAGTCTTTCAGCCACTAGCCGTAACAGTAAAAGCAGTACAGTATCTCTAGGACTGATGGAATTCTAGCACAATGACAGGGAATGACCATTACTATTATGATGACTTTGTAAGCCTTTGGCATTTGGCTAACCAATATATGGCCCTGCAGTGATTCAGCAAAGAAATACACACACACACACACACACACACACACACACACACACACACGGTACAGTGGGATGGGACAGACAGCACCTATTCTAGATTATTAATGAGCAACCCATCCCAAAGCATTCAGAGCTAAAGTCAAGCCCTACTATGGTGAATGGGGCTTACTTCCTCAGATAAGCAGTCAGAAGAATGCAACTGTAGTGTAGCAAAATATAGGTTGTGTATATGTAAGAGAGAGATAAGAGAAGAATGGTGTTATAGTATTGGACTTAAACTGCAGAATAAACAACTTCAAATCTCAATTTGGCCTCCCAGAAACAACTGGCTGTCCACTGTGGAAAATAATAATACTGCAATGTTAAATTACAGCTGGAGGGACCCAGGCTCAGAGACCTGAACAGCAATGAAGCGCACTGTGTGACCTTGAGCTGGTAACGTTTCAGAGTGCTATAACCAGGGTGAGAAGGGACAGACTAGGTTAGGGTTTGAGTCATCTGTACTTCTCCTATGAAGTTCTACAAACTATACGGTAGGACACAGTGTGAGTTGTTTAGTACAGTGATTCCCAAACTTTCCCACAGACCAGTTGAAAAACGTCGAAGGTCTTGGCAGATTACCGGTACTTAATAATATTTCTGCCTGTTGCAACAACTGTAATGTGCTATGCTAGATGCCATTCGGATTTTAATTGTTTTTTTTATATATATATATATTTTATTCCATAGAATTCAAATTGCAACATGCTAATATACAATAAATAAAAGAACCTGTGAAAATACCATTAGAATTCCATACGAACATTTCACGCATTGGATGAGCAGTCTTCCAGCCACAAATCCACAGACCTTCCGGGGTCCCTCCGAATGAAACTCACTGACTGCTGGTGGTCCCTGGACCCCTCTTTGGGGAACCCCCTTCTCTGGTATAAACCATTATGAATGCCTCAATGGCACACTGCTGAATACAGCTACAAAAAGGACACCCGTCTCCCCCGTTTATTTAGCTAATGTTTGCATATCTCCCATCAAAATCAATGCCTGTCTTCAGAGAGATGTTACCCCCCCCCCCCGGCATTCTGACCGCAGGCACAATGAAGCAATTCACTGTCACTTTCAGCCCTAACCTACTTCACAAGGTTGTTGAGAGGACAACATGGAAGGTAGTTCAGGGGGCTGTCTTGGAAGAAGGGTGGGGGAGATATATATATATATATATATGCAGGTTTTGGTGTCCTCGGGTGTCTTCCCGTGTAAAAGTTGGGGTGTCTAGGCGACGTTTCGACGAGGTCTCACTCGTCATCTGATGACGAGTGAGACCTCGTCGAAACGTCGCCTAGACACCCCAACTTTTACACGGGAAGACACCCGAGGACACCAAAACCTGCATTCCTATACCCGTGAAAATCTACGAAAGCATATATATATATATATATATATATGGGAAAGCAGAGACATCACCTTGCCAACAAAGGTCTGTATAGTCAAAGCTATGGGTTTCCCAGTAGTGATGTATGGAAGTGAGAGCTGGACCATCAAGAAGGCTGATCACCGAAGAATTGATGCTTTTGAATTATGGTGCTGGAGGAGACTCTTGAGAGTCCCATGGACTGTAAGAAGATCAAACGCATCCATTCTTAAGGAAATCAGCCCTGAGTGCTCACTGGAAGGACAGATCCTGAAGCTGAGGCTCCAATACTTTGGCCACCTCATGAGAAGAGAAGTCTCCCTGGAAAAGACCCTGATGTTGGGAAAGATGGAGGGCACAAGGAGAAGGGGACGACAGAGGACGAGATGGTTGGACAGTGTTCTCGAAGCTACCAGCATGAGTTTGACCAAACTGCAGGAGGCAGTGGAAGACAGAAGTGCCTGGCGTGCTCTGGTCCATGGGGTCACGAAGAGTCGGACACGACTAAACGACTAAACAACAACATATATATATGTATATGTGTATATATATATATATATATATATATATATATATGGGAAAGAAGTCCATTAATGTGGAGGGCCATTTTTCTGAGGCAGCTGGGCTCTCATATAAAGCAAGGGAGCGGGAGAGCTACTTTAAAGTGTCGCCCCCCTCTTCGCTGCGCCTGCCGAATAGCCGCCTGCGCCGACCCCGCGAGCAGCGCATTCCACCCGCTCCACTGCAACCTGAACCCGCCCTCAGCCACAGCATCCCCGCCGCACAGTGAACCGGTTGGCGGCGCAGGAGGAGCCCGGCAAGAACGCGGAGAGCCCAAGAGGCGGCGGCGGCGGCGATACCTTACCATGTCTCTTCCTTCCCTCCCCGGATGGCGGGAATTTGAGTTTGAGGGGGAAGAGACGCCGACGCTGCTCCGCCCCCTCCCTCCCTGGTACGCTACCGCCACCTAGCGCCTTTAAGGAGGTACTGCAGCCCCGCCGAGCCGGCCCTGCCCTTTATAACTCGCCACCGCCTCTCTCGCTCCACCCTTATCTCCATAGAGCTAGGAGGGAGAAAAGTGGGAGAGGCGCGCGCCAGAGAACACACTTCCGGGAACGTTTTCACCGGCTTCCCTTAATCCTCCCGCCCTCCCAAAATGGATGTCGCTCTTGGCATCTCTCAGTTGCTGGGTTTGGATTGCAGATACGTTTGCTTGCTTGTTTTCCTTGGAGGGTTTCGGGGGTTTTAACCTTCCCCCCCCCCGCCCCCAAGTCTATGTTCCGCAGCACTTTTTTGCACGGGGGTTTCTCCCTGCTCCTTACTCTACATCTGACAAGAGCGAGAAAACCTATTTGCAGTACAGTATTCTGCTATGCCTCCAATGCAATCCAGCATAAGTAGTATGTCTACCTGCAAAGATTATGAAACACAGTTAATTCACACGAGAACCTTTGAAAGGATGTGGTGCTTCTTTTATTTAAACCTCTAAACAGCCTTCTTTTATTTAAGCCTCTAAACAACCCAGCTTGCGTCACTACCACAAATCATGAAGTAGGGTTTTCTTTCTGCATTTGGAGAATCGAAGGGGTCGTTTAGTCAGAATTAGCAATAGTGCTATCTACATCACAAAAGTCTGTTTCTTTCCAGTACATGCTTCCTGTACATTGGTAAACCAACAAAGTAATCCTAAAAGTCTCAAGTGCTACTTTACTCTTATAAAGAAAACTGGACTCTTATAGAATTTTCGCTACTTGGGCAAACAGGACACATAAAACACTATCAGCTACTTAAAGGTAAAGGTACAGTGACCCCTGACCATTAGGTCCAGTCGTGACTGACTCTAGGGTTATGCGCTCATCTCGCTCTATAGGCCGAGGGAGCCGGCGTTTGTCCGCAGACAGCTTCCGGGTCATGTGGCCAGCATGACTAAGCCGCTTCTGGCAAACCAGAGCAGCGCACGGAAATGCCGTTTACCTTCCCACCAGAGCAGTACCTATTTATCTACTTGCACTTGACGTGCTTTTGAACTGCTAGGTTGGCAGGAGCAGGGACCGAGCAACAGGAGCTCACCCCGTCACAGGGATTCAAACCGCCAACCTTCTGATCGGCAAGTCCTAGGCTCTGTGGTTTAACCCACAGCACCACCCACTACTTGGGCAAACAGGACACATAAAAACACTATCAGCTACTTACTGTACTTTAATTCTTATGTATATAAATCTCCAGTAGGTGCACTGGTAGCAGAATTTCTCAGCCAGTTCACAGCTCCTATTTCAAATTTCATGCTGAACATGTGGATATCAGGGCCTGAAGTCGGGATCTTAGCACACCCTCTATGCCTTGGGTGTACGTATGTGTGGAGATGACCTAATGTTCATTAGAATGCCTTCCCCTCTGCTTCTTTGTATATGTGTTATAAAATTATGTTCTTCAGTATACTGTATATTCTTCTGCCCTATTAACAAGAAGTGCTCAACAAAACAATACAAACAAATCAATACAACATTGTAAAAAAAAAAAGGAAACACACATTATTCATTTATTTTTATTTCTGGGGTTTGTGCATGATAAAAGATACACATTTGACTGAATTTTCCTATTGTTCCAACACAAGGTATTTTCTTTTCAGCTTTCTCTGTTAGATAAAGCATAAAAATACCATGGCATACACAAAGCTAAACCTACACACAAACACTCTTCAATGAACACCTTTCATCCTCAGCCTTAACTAGACATAGTTTATATTTCTTCTCAACAAGAGAGGGTGCATGGCTGTGGTGGGAAAGAAAGAAAAATTGACTTAAGATACTTCAGCATCGTTTTCAGAGAGTGCAAGACTTTATAGCATCCTTTAAACAAAACATATGAAACTGGCTTACAAAGCTGGAATGTACAAAAAAAGTCGTTCACTCCGAGGACTGGAAAGGTACAACATATTGAACAATTCAGTTTCTAGCGCAGGGAGATTACAATACACGATGCACATTATGGAACATTCCCATGTCATAAAGCAAGAATGCAAACCACCAGGGTTAAGGCTGTGTTGCTCACAAACATCCACTTAAGCGTGGTACATTCATCGGAAACTACCACCATTTTGGAATCATCCTATGCTAAATACAAACATCTTCCATACATTCTCCAAACACAGACCTTGAAAATCATTGCTCACAGTTCACCTTCAACAGCATTTTCAATGGACATTAACATTTCGTTTCTTACTGTCATCCATTAAAAAGAAAATTAAAAAATTCATTTCCTCACACAACAAGCATAACTTAATGGGCACTTGTTTTCATTATGGCAACACTAGATCCTTAGTCATCAAAGCAAAAAAATCAGCTGTAAAGTTGAAAGCCCTGTAATGTTTACAAAGGACAACAACAATAGACAATATTTTTCTTGCTACTTTGCTGAAACTTTAAATCAGTGTAAAAACTTTACTAGTATTTATCAGTTTTCCTTTTTTACAGTTTAAAAAAATCATTCAATGTACAGTTTGCGAGTTTATTGAAAAATGAACTGACAACATTTTTAGGCTTATTTTTAGCAAGTGTTTACCTTAATTAAACACATGTACTTGCACTGCTTGTGATGCATTTACTACTTATTACTCTACCTTTGGGCACCACTTGACAGAAGATGGACACTGCAAACATAAACCGGAATCACCAAAAAAACACCATGGGGCAACCTTTTACTACCAATCCATTTTAAGTCTGTAGTGCAGATGTGTCCTAGGCTGTGGGTTTGGCAGTGTAAGTGGGGATGGGTCATGCCTTAGATCAGGGATTGGGAATGTGTGGCCTTTCATATGTTGCAATACAGATTCCATCATCTCTGATCACTGGCCCATGGGACTGATCGAAGTTAAGAGTCCAACAATATCAGCAGAGCCACAGGTGCCTTATTCCTGCCTTTGTAAACTGTAATTCTGGCAAATGTTTGTCCGGCCCCCCAAAAATGACTTTAAAAAAAGAAGTTTCATTTATACAATGGTTATTTTTCATTTCTTCCATCAGCTAACCAGGTAAAGGGCAACAATTGTAAACAACTGGAAATTGGTGAGCAAGAAACATTTTGATTATTGCTAGCTAATTTTCAAACGCTAATTTTGCCCCCTGCTCGGTTAGCTGATGTTGCTAAGCTTTCAAAATATCATCTGGCAAAAACATGAAATTCAACAATGCTCCAGACTAGCACCAGTTTGTAAATAGTGTGCATCACCAACAGATTATAAATCTTAACAATTCATCAAGGAAGAACCAGGATCTTTTTTTAAAAAAAGTTAGATATTGAGGGAAAGGCCACATTACCCTTAACATATGTTAGCTTTGTTGTAAAGGAAATAAGCAATAATTAAAATTTGAGTTGGTAGTACATACAACATTACTAAGGTATTATTTACTAGGATTAAGAAACAATTTCTTTAGGAAAGCATTTGAAGGACAATGTCCGCATGCATGAAATGGTCTCCAAGTGTGAATTTATAACAATTTAAGTTTGGATGCTTCCCTAATACAATTCACTGGGAAGGGCTCCTACAAAAATTCCATTGAGATGTGAGCACAGATCTTCACTTGAAGTGAGAAAGTATCATGATGGACAGTTGTGCTCCTAGATCCAGTTTAAGAAATTGCCGAACTAAGAACAGTAACATTCAAGTGAATATTTCCTTTTGTCACAAGAACATGTTTATAAAAGCATAAGCATCTAAAATTTTAAGCCAGATTGGTTTGACAATATGTTGTGAATTACGTCTATAGTAATAACATACTTAACAGTTTGTGAGTTCCTTTATATTAAAAGTTCAATAACAATTACGAGACAGCTTAAGGTTTTTTTTGTTTTGTTTTTGCTTGCATGGCTTAATAAATACATATAAAATTGTAAATAGGATATCCCTTTTCACAAAGAATTTAAATAGATTTCAAGGTGGTTCAGTGTCTGAGACTAACAGCATGCAGTGTCTGTCTATTGCCTTTGCAGACACTCAAAAATATTAATCCAGGAACCATAAATTTAGATTCTTAGCATTACTCATTTAAGATGTTTATTTTATAACAGTAAGTGAGAAGGAGTAAAAGCCTTTAAACAGTGCTTATCTATTCCTTAGTTTAAAACAACCAACTTTTTAGCTACTTGTATTGTGGGCAAAGTAGGTAATAATCTTCATTTTTGCAAGTCTTCTCATTGTACTCATTATTTAAATGTTTTAAGGCTCTACCCACCCCAAAAGTGCAGGCTGGCTGATATTAAGATTCCACCCTGATAGGTCAAACTAAAGATCAAGAAGAAAAACGTAAAATTTGGGATTCACGAACCACACCATCAGGAATCTTCTTGCGTAAGGCCGGAGGCAATTCGTGACCCCACACTGCTGTCAAATGTATTTTTCTCACTTGATGTAACAACGTAGGCAAAAGTGTATTTGATGGAAATAACTTAAGCAAAAGGAGAAAACACATTGCAAGCACTGAGGTGAATCTGATAATTATAAGTTGCAAGACTTGTATGTGGGAAGGGGAAGAGAGGGAAATAGACCCTTTCAGAACATTCTCTCATACACAGGGTTATGCACATTCCTGTTTGTTATCACCTACATTTATGCTCCTTGTTCTTTTGTTCCCCACACTACATGCGCATATGAGGGAGGAAGTCATGAACAGTTTTTGAAATCCCTCTGTAGAACACACTCGCACTCATAAGGATCTTCCAAGACTTGTTCAATTAATTCTGGCGCTCAGTCTTTCTGGAATTCAAACAAATGCACACCTGCTTTGGTAACCCTTGGTTTTACCCAAAATGAAACAAACAAACAAAAAAAACCTGTCGACCACCAAACTCTCCTTTGGTTGCACAAGGCAGGCCCTCAGATGTGGTACATGTGTGGCTTATTATCCTATGTGAAAATGGGTAATTGGAACAAAGCTGATTGCTTTCATAAACCATAGCAAGAACCTGTCTGAAACACGGGTGTCAGGTGTGAAGCTAGCGAGGTTGACATAATGGCAATTAACTTTCTAGTGAATCAGTACAGCGCTAATAGGAAACTGATTTTATGAAGTGCCAGCAGTAATCTATCCCTATTGGAATATATTCCCATAGCTTTTTAGAAGTTTCAGGTTTCCGGGAAAATCCCTACAACACACACTGAGCAGTAGGAAAATTGATAAACATGTACATCAATCCCACAGAGGGCAAGAAGTTTGCATTGATTTTTGTAGTGCTAGAAGTTAAGCTGTGTTAGGTCTGACAGGAAGGGCTAACCATATCTCTTTACTAAAAGAAACTACTCATTACAGTTACTAAGACTGAAGAATGTCACAAGTGTAATACTTACTAGCGCTATGCGATCTAGAAGACTCCCAGACTTCCTGCTGGGTTAAATAATGCTCTACAGTAACAATTTCCAAAAATGGAAGCTTTAAACAAGTGCTCCCATTCACATGTTAAATAAACGCTTTAGATCATGTTGCTTTTAAAATTCTTTTCCCTCCTTCAGAACCTCACCCCCCCCCAGTCAATTACATGAACGCCTGATCTACAAGCTGCAGTTCACATGTCTAGTATCCCATTGTCTCTAAATTCGGTGGGGAGGGAAGAGGGTCTTATTTATTAATCCTTATAATCAGTTCAGTGCGTAACGTATGAGGTGCAAGTCCTATGTAAACAAGGTAGGTTTGGAAATTAAAAAAAAACAACAAAAACTGGAGACTCCTTCAGTATTAAAATTGAAATATTTAAGAAGTAGACATCCTACACACAAAAAAAGATCTATGTTGGCCCTCAGAGGCTAGTAACTTCTTGAGCTGGAGCCGCCGCAGTTGTTACTGTAAGTATCGATAGACTTTGAAGCAGTGATTGCCAGAGTCTGCAACTACAACATGACCATCTGAAGTAAGGGCCAAACCTTGCGGACCATAAAGTGGATCGGCGGATGTGTTAATATAGGATAAAAAGGATCCACTCCCATCAAAAACCTGCGAAAAAGGCAAAGAGAGAGTGTCAGCCAAAGACAGTGAACTGTGGATACCTAGAAGCTAATATGCATAAATGCAGGCAGCCACGCAGATTCACATGAAGTAAATAGAATTGTAGAAGGTGGCAAAGTCACCAGCTATGACCCTATCTGCTGAAAGTCTGCCATGGTCACACCCAGACTAGACTGACATAATTTAATCTGCCTGAGGCTGTATTTAGAGATAGTTCACAGCCACCCAGAGTGGCTGGGGAAACCCAGTCAGATGGGCGGGTATAACAATAACAACAACAACAACAACAACAACAGGAATGCAGCTGCAAGGATGCTTGCTGGGACCTAGGCTCAGAGCATAGACACACCAATACTTTCTAATCATTTTCAGGCTTAATTTAAAGCACTGACATTGATCTTTAAAGCTCTAAAATTTTGGGAACAGGTTACCTGAAGGGCTGTCTGCACCCATAGAAAACTCTCAGACCTGCCTTTAAGAGCCACCAGACTGGTGGGCATCAGAGACAGAGCCTTTTCAACAGTGGCCCAAATAACCTTGGAATTCTCTCTCAGTATGCATGGCCCATCTTTATATAAATTTTAAAAAACTGTTTTGAACTCCATTCTCTTAAAAGTGCCCTGGGTTGGGTACTAAATTGCTTGAAACAGCTGCTGCTGTTCTTAAGTTTTTCTGTAATTGGGTTTTATAGGTATATTAGAACTTGGTTTATGGAGTAATTATCTTTTGTAAATTGCCTTAGGAGGGTTTTGTCCTGAAACGCAAAACATCCAAGTATTTTAAATTGAATCAATCTATTATCTATGCTCTGCCCTATCTAGTTGTCTGCTACCAGGTTAGAACAGGAAACCCTTCTTGCTGTTGTTGTGTTTAGAGGCTTGTGGTTCTTAGAAATAAGAATCTGGACTCAGGTTATGCTTGTTAAGACTTAAGAGGTTAATTTTAGAATTCTTTCCTAACATACAGGCTGGCATTCCCCTTACGTTAAATCATTCTTTAATTCAGATCTTGTTGTGAGTCCTTTTATTGGGTACAAGGGGAGATAAAGGGTAATATAGTCATGCATTGGAGTTTCCACTCCTCTCAGAAGGATGTGTTTAGTTCCTAAAACGGGCACACCTTTAATCCTGACATATGCTTCTTACCAGCTGAAGAGCCACAAGTTCCCCTTCCCTTAACTACACAGCTACTCCATTACTCATTGATATTTTCTCTCCTGAGCACAATAAGGTGCAATGCTTATCTCAGAGGAAGACCGAGTTGGAAAGTCAATGGGACTCTTACTTCATTTGTAAATATGCAAGAGACTGTGTTGTAGTTGAACATTTTGGAGATAGGATGCTTGGACCCGAAGATGAGGAAACATCCCCATCCAAACAACATACATCATACTGAGACAACTGACTTAAAAAATCACTTGTTCACCTGTATTCGACTGTTTCCCCAGTCTGCTACAATAATATTTCCATTAGAATCTACAGCTACTCCTGTTGGAGCGTTGAACTGTCCATTCCCTTCTCCATTAGATCCAAATTTCAACATGAATTCACCTTCCTGGTTAAATACCTGAATAAATTAAAAATAAATAAATCAAGACACAAATTATATAGTACTTGATGATGAAGGTTAAGAGCCTAAAGCCAAAATTAAATAGTTATCATCCTCAGACGTATAAATCAAAACTTAATGGAAGACAAACATTCCCTTTCTGAGGCAACAAGAATAAACCAAGTCATAGACAAAAGTATAGTTAAACCAACCAAAAATGACAGTACTGTCTGCAGAAGAAAATTATAGCAATCTGTGCAAGAAGGAACCAGCAAGTTGTTGTTTTGTAAAGCCTAAAATATTAAAGCCTTCCTAAGCTGCTGACACACAATGGCTTAGCTGAACAAACAAGGGTCTTAAGTCTACTGTTGCTGTGCTACTGGGAGCTAAGCCATGGTGGCTTCATGTTAAGTGTGAACCCGGACTCATTGCTTATCTCTCCCAAACAAAGCATGTGTGGTAAGCCACAAACAAACCCTGGTTAAAGTTCATGATTTGCTTGCAAGAAGAAATTATTCTCACACACACAAAAATCATTTTTTGTTCTTCTGTAACAGGATCCTATTGCAAACACATATAGGATTGCACTGCACATCTCTGGATCAGGTCACATGTAGCAGCAAGCCATTGTTTGGTATTGCAGGCACAAGCTAGAATAAGCCATAGTGACTCAAGCTCATGCATTCTCCCCTCCTTCTGTGTGGCTGGGAGAGTGGGTTTCCATCAGAACTGACTTTCACTTTCTCCTAATCTTATCATTGCAAGCAAACCAAAGATGGTGATTCAATGAGGGTGGGGAGCACCCAGGTTAATTTAAGAAGCCAGCTTCAAAGGAGCAGAGTTTGTAGCTGGCTTGTTTTGAAACAGGCCAGAATTAGTTATCAAACACTATCTTTGGTTTGCACACAATGGCAACCCAGTTTAGGGAAAGTAAAGCTGCCAAAGTCCTCCTCCCAGCTGCATATGAAGAGGGAGGGCATACAAGCCGAAGTCTCACTCATGCTCACTCCAACTCATGTCCATAGTGCTAAACCATGGTTAGCATTACACACTCATTTGTGCAATGCAGTTCCTTCTTATTCTTTTTCTAACGGTAAAACCTCTGTTTTATGCGCATGTGACAACAAATCAATAGAATCCCTTTATCATATCTTGTTTAATTGCCCCTTATACATTGTTCCCCGATCAAGGATCCTGAGTTCAATCATTCTGGAAATTGCTGCTAAACCACCTGAATTACATCTAGCTTATCTACTCCAGGACATTGACTCTTATAGAACATTACAGGTTGCTAGATTCCTGATTTCAGTTCTTTCATATAAAAGACTTCATGGAATGCTGCATGACTATTAAAAATCCAGTAAACTCTATGCACCATCTTTATCTTCAAGGCCATAACACGGTACATCTAGAGATTGTAAGTAATGTGAAGGAGATTATGCGTAGAAATATTTTAGTTGTTATTTTAGATTGTAAAATGCTATTTTATCTATTGATTTGTTTTACCTTGTGGGCTTATAGCCGAATAAAGTATTATCTATCTATCTATCTATCTATCTATCTATCTATCTATCTATCTAATCTATCTTCTTATTCTCCTTTTCCCAACAGCCCTCTGTATGCTCCCAACATCTGTTTTGGAGGGTTGGAGTGTCCTCCAGAACAGATTTGTTGGGGAGGTGTTGGGGGGCCTAGAGGGTGGGAAGAGAAACTAGAAGTCCCATCATGCATTTTTTTTTCAATTCCAAAAATTGAAAGTGTGCGATGCTCAGTATCACAGAATTAATGTCATGTATGCCCATTTTTAAACAAGAGCCCCAAATCCAATTTCTTAGTGCATCCTCCCTCCCACGTGGGGGTTTCCTTTCACTGTAATCAGTAACATTCCCACGCATGGAGAGCTGAAGGGGGATGGGGAGGATTTGCTTTCCTAGCAATTTAAAATTAAACTGTTTCTGTTAGCTAATTGTTTATATATATATATATTTTTAAAATAAAAACTCCCTAACCATAAGTATGCACGAAAGCTTGGCTTCATGACAACTTTATAATACAATCCATGCTTCTCAATAAAATTATATTTGCATGCTTCCATTTCCCCGTATTTTGGGTATGATACATAGTAGACTGTCCTGTGTAAATGAAATGTGGCAACATTTACGTAGGAGTTTGCAGAAGGTCAAGGCCATTTTCTATTTATACTACAAATCAGTGTGTCGAAAATATTCCCTGAGCTGCAAGGCCACAACATTTACAGAGAAAAGTTTGGAAAGTTGTCCTTGCCCATTCCAGTATGAAAGGGAGGATGTTAGCTACAATCCTGGCCACAGTGTATTTTGAACACCATGTGCTGGGCCATACCTTTGGAACCAGGAGCTTAATCCAGATCGGCTTTGAGTTCCCTTCCATTTTATTAGCAGGATGGCAATGAAATTTCTTCCCCATTTTCAGTCAGATTTCTAACATATTTTATTTCCTTGTTTGCCAGAGCCTGGCCATAGAACTGAAAACCTCTGTTGTCATTAGGAAATCCTGCATTGCTGAACAATTGCTGCTTCTCAGGGTATATGTTTATTAAAATAGGAGCCCCCCCTGCTGCTAAACTCTGCCAACAATCCACTTAGGGTCTCCCCTGTGGTCTTGCTTCCTTAATTGTAATCCAAAACCACAGGAACAGTTATTTCCTGCCTAATTCCAGAAGCCTATGAAAAACAGTCTCAATTCAAAATTGCCCATTTAGCTCCAACTTAAGAGTTATACTTCTCAGCTGTATGTAGATTGAAAGAAGCCCTATAATAGCCCCTGCCACATTTCTCTTGCCCACGTGGGACTGTGCCTTCCTGCTGCTCTTAGCTGTGTTCTACACATTACTTTTATCACAGAACCCACTTGGAAAGGTCTCTGTACGGCTTCTGTCGGGTGTAGCAATGGTCACTGGGTGCAGGGTGGGCAAAAGGCAGACGGAGATCTCTTGGTAGCTCTCTGGGTGATTTGCAGTAGATGGACCAGGGTCCATCAATTCCTCATTCCAGCTTTGTATAATGTAGCTTCAATGGCACATATGGTTTACTTCTATGTAGTAATTTTGCATTTATGTTAAGTGACCCAGAATGCTCTGAATACTTGGCACAAGGGTAACTTTCTCCAGGGGACAACTAGCATATCAAAATGGTGGTGTGAAAAGACTCCAAGAGCTCCTTTCTAGAGATCCAACTTCGTACTTCTTGAATCAATTGAAAAGAACATACACAGCTTTATTTTAAAAGAGCAAAGCAAGAGACTTAATCCAAGTATTTCCCCACCTCTGAACAATTATTTCTCGTTGGCTGATGCACAACACCTGTGAATTTAACTACATATTGGGAGTAACAGCTTCAATGCATTATCAATGGGATTTTATATTTAATGAAGAAGTAACAGCATCGTACCTTGACCGAGTGGTTGTGGAAATCAGTAATAATAATTTCATTATTGTGGTTGACGGCTGCAAAATGAGGCCCTGCGATAAGGGAAGGAAGGAATTTCAATGCAGGAAGAAAGATAAATCATGACAACAATATTTCAATCCATGCGAAGTAGCAGTTTGCATGCAGGTTCTGATCAAAATGGTTTATGTGGACCAATGCGCTAGCAGCATGCCTGATTGGAGGTGGCTCTGGAAGAGGCAGCACCAGGTGGTGCTTCAAGGTTCCATTTTGAACTCTACATGTTGCTGCATTCACTGTCACACGTTAATGGCTGAAGAAGAACATAATCAGCTACGAACTGAAGAAAATTATGAACTTGGGCAACAGTACAAGTACTCTAGAGAACAATAAATAAAAAGGGTTCTACCTGGCCAGCTTCAAAACCAGTTTGACTGGTTTCCACCCACTAAATGTTTAGTACAACTTCCAAGTTGAACAATAGACTACTTAAAATTTGTTTTTAACATCTGCAAGTGAGTATGCTTCTTGTTCTTGGTCATGCTGGCTCGGACTGATGGAAATTGGGGTCCAGCCAGATGTGGAGATCATCACATTGACTCCCTCTGTCTTAAAACGAGACATGATCAGCAAACCACAGGAGTCAGACCAGAGAAGTTTTGTTGTTCCTGAAAGACTGCTTCCCCTCACCCCAAAGGCCTAAGGAACAACTAGAGTGAAAATTACACCCACATTTCAGGGTTTTCACTGATTTTATATCTACTGCTTTTTGTATTTTTACTGTTGCTATGATTGCTTTTGTTGCTGATGTTTTTGATCTGTTTTATATTTGTTTTATGGTTCTCCTTTGCAGGCTATCTTGAAAATCCAGATTAATAAAATTGGGGGGGGGGGGGATTACAGTTCTCAAGACTGTTTGGGAAAAGCAGTTTACCCCCCACATAGCTACAATTCCCAGCATCCTTAATAAACTGTGGTTCCCATTATTAGTTAAGCAAAATAATGTACTTTAAATGTATGGTATGCACTCAACCCATGTGTTTACTGAGCCCCTGTAGTACCTTTTTTAAAAAAAGAAAAAGCAATTGTATGTCTCCTGTTTAGAAAAGCAAATACAGTCTCATGACAAACAAATTTATATACTATTTTTGTACTGTGTATTTTGGGTCTATGGACCACAATAAAGCTGTGTGTGTTTATTACTACATAACTGTTCATGGACTAGAGCAGTGGTGTCCAAACTTTTTTCAAAGAGGGCCAGATGAAGTAACAGGCTGTGAGGGCCAAGCAAAGGGCCAACCAAAGTTGAAAGTTCAAGGGTTTTTTGGGATTTTACCCCAGGAAATAGACTGCCACAGGGGCCGGATTAAATTAGCTGGTGGGCTGGATTAGGACTTTGGACATGCCTGGACTAGAGGGTTGCCATATTTCAAAATGTTGTTGAGCTTTTCTTGGCAAAGCTGTCAAATTTTTTGGTGATGTCCAGGAAATTATGGACATGTGACAGCACTAATGGACTACAGTCTACTTATTGTGTCTTGCTTACTGTGGTGAAGTTAGAGTGATGCTTTTTCAGCATGCTCAAATACACACACACAATCTGGATAAAAGAAAATGAATATTAGACAGCAACTGATACCTGCAAACTGCTTATCTCCATTGCCTCGGCTTCCAAACCTGGTTACTATTTTTCCATTTGGCTGGAAGATAAACACACAACATGCTTTGTTGTCCACCACAATGATGTGCCCATTGCGATCCACAGAAACACCTTTTGGTCCCATGAGCTTTCCAGATCCAATTTTTGTCTACAGGAGCAAAGAAAGAGATTAAAGTTGCTTTAAACATACACTCATTTGGACTGCTGTAATGTTCTCTGGGTTTTTAGCGTTGCTAATATTCACACTTAGGAGAAGATTCTGTAGTAAATTAGTGCAAGAGATTGGTAGTAATGACTTTCATTGTGATCTATATTGGGAGTGGGGATCCTCATGCCTCTCTGTTTGGCTCTCTGAAATCCCCTCAGGCCACAACACTCACTATCCCTGCTTTTGCACCCTGTTTTTTTTGCCTGGCTAAAACGCAACTGTGAACTTCGTTAATGACTCTTCTGGGCCTGGATGGAACCAGAGAGGGGTGTGAGAGTGTTGTAGAAAGTGGCCTAGTGTACAAAGGTAAAAATGTATATTTGTTACATTATCCACTTTTGCTTCTGGCACTCAGAAGGTTGCCCAGAATGGAATGAGATGCCCACCCTGTATGATTTTAAGTCAATACTAGGGCAAATGTTTAGCATCTTCCACCCACCCTTCCCTCTATCTCAGAACAAACAAAATAATTTCATCTGCATGAATTTGTCCATCCTTTCCCTCATCACCAACAGTTAGTTCTTCAATCAAGAAATACAGAATCAGTTCCCCAAGCCGTCAGAAAAATCGTTGGTTTACCATACTATTAATTTTAAAATGGCAGTGAGTTTCCTTGTATTTTTTTATTTGCACTTACCTTAAATTTTCCATCAGAGGAGAATATGCTAACCCACTTATTGTCATAGTCGGCAATAATGATGTCACCACAAGGATGCACAGCCACTCCCGTAGGCCGCTGCAACTGACCAGGGGACCTTCCCCGGATACCAAAACGACTCTTGAACTGGCCATCAGTGGAAAATATCTGTAATTTTCAAAAATAGTTTTTTCACATAAGATGTACCCATGTATACACATCCATGAGATTAAAGGTGGGGTGCAGATTTAAACAAATGAATGAATTTTTAACTGGAAAGTGGCATTTGAGTCATTACGTGAACTTAACGCAGAATTATGAATCCTTCACTATCAAGATCTTATAATCCGAGAACATGTTTCTTTTCCGCATTTGATCAATACTGTGTCTTTCCAAAACAATCCATTATGGGTAAAGAGAAGAAAAACGAGCATACCTGCACACACTGATTATTGCTGTCCGCTATTAATATTTTTCCATTTGTAGATGCAGCTACTCCCTGAAGATTTGTAAATTCCCCTTTGTTTCTCCCTTTGGTACCTAAAAGGAGATATACATATAAAAACAATTAGGAAAGAAGTCAAGTACATGGCTGCAAAAACTCATTTCAACTCTCTAGGTCCAATCAGCAGTTTCATCATTAGGAGTCTAGTTGTATTGCATGGAAAGGGGCTTCATAATGGTTGGGGTAGAGAAAACAAACCATTATCATGAATATACAATATAAAGATCAACAGGGGAAGGTCCACAGTCTCCAGCACAGGGGTGTCTGGGACTCTGGGGGAGCTGAGTGTGTTGTTCCCTCCTTTCTCCCCCACTATGGGCAGGGACTTCTGTGTGCATGAATGTCCAAGAGGGAATTCCAGCTGCCTTTCAAGATAATAAGGTTTTGGAATACGCCTTTGAGGGATGAGATAAACAAGCAGTCCTGTGACAGAAATATTGTTTTTGAATCATGAACTCCATAAGCAATATAAATGGGATGATTCCCCCACCCATTCTCAGAAGTGCATACAACAATTACTAAATACAATACTTTTGGCACAGAAAATTAAGAGGGAGAGCCATCTAGTTAGAAAAGTCCAACTACAGTAGGACTAAGGCTCACTTACAACAAGCTTAACAATATTATATGTATTTTAACAAATCAAATAGAGTAAGATTACGATTTTGGGGGGACGTGAAGAGTGTGTGTATGAACTTAACAGTGCTTAGCTTATGTTTTGTTGCTATTTTTTAATGTTGTTAGTATTGTTTTACAGATTACAAAAGCCATACTGATTTGTTAATTATATGAATTTTGCTGTTCAGCTTCTTTTTTAGTTGATGTTTTGTGAATAGCGTTTTGTAGATTGCATCTGTTTTATTGATGATTTGTTAATTATTTTATATGATTCACACTGTATCTGTGATGTGCTATTATGTTTTATTGTGTTGTTGTTATTTATTGTTTGTAGGCCACTATGCATGTCTATGCCACTTTTCATTCAAATGAATATCCATCGATCAACCAACACCTCTGAGCTAGATAATGTCCTAGGGCAGGGATGGGAAACCAAGGACCCTCCAAAGGTAGCTGGACTACAGCTTCCATCATCAGGTCATGCTGGTTGCAGCTGATGGGAACCGGAGTCCAACAATTGCTTGAGCGCCACAGGTTCTTCTCTCCTGCTTAGTGTTGACACTTATCCTAAAACAATAGTTTCACGCACTATGTTTGCAGCTGGACATTGCAATCCAAATAATTTAGAAGGCAAAGCACTCCATACCTACTCTGAAGATCAGGTCATCTTCAATGGGGTTCTCTTTCCTTTTGCCAGTGCTGTACATGCTAGCCGGTCTTTTCACAGCTTTCTGCTTCACATGTCCACTGCCAGGAGACTTCACACGCCTCTTAACTCCTTCGGTGGTAGGGGACACATCGGCTGACCTGATTACCTTGAGTTTGAATGGGCTGCCCCTGATATGCTGATCATAGAGTCTCAAGGAAAGGGTAAAGTCCCCTTCTTTCTGGACAGTATACAAAAATTCATAAGTGCCATTTTTATTGTCAAGTATTTCTCCGTCCGCCACACTCCCATCAGGTGTGCTGAGCTCAGCCGTGAGATAAGCGTTCCCGGATTTACAGAGCTCACCATCCTTGTCCTTGGTGGTGATGGTGACCGACATCGGCTGTCCTATCACCGTCTGCTTCAGTCCTTCACCCGTGGCCACTGTTTCAGAAGCGACAGCATTTGTGGTTAAAATAGTACCAAGATTATGAATGGACTTCTTCAGCCCATCCGTTTCCACTATGAAGTCCAGTTGATCATTCTCACGAGGCTGCAGTGGGAAGTCGCGGACAGCCAGCTCGTTCAGCTTATCGCTCATCTGCTTCTTAACAAGCAAGACTTCCGTCTCGGTTCCATGGTTGAGTGCTTGGGCTGTAAAGTTGCTACAACTCTTTATGTTTTCCTGTCCTTCCAATAGGCTATCAAGCTGAGTCTGCAGGACCTGGATAGACAGAATGCCGTGGTTATTTAGATTTGAGTTTTAAACCAAGTAGCCCAATGAATGAATTCCCATTTATCATGGGAAATGTCGAGGTATGACCTTGAACGGAATAATGTTGCAGAAAATTTGTTGGGCTCTATTAAAACAAAACAAAACACCTGAATAGCATTGATCAAATAAGTGCTAAGTTCTCTTGGATGATTGTTTTTTTTTTTAAAAAAAGCTTCCAGTTTGGAGAGCTTTTGTTCATGGCATTATTTTGACATAAAACTAAACTGTTGGTTTTTTTTTTTTTTGTATTGCATGAACAAGCCTTGGGCCAAACTGAAGACAGATAAACGTTTTCATATGAGGATATATGGAAAAGACCCAGAACACTGTATTTCCTCCATCCCCAAGATAGGGACACTTAGCTTTTATAAGATTTTTACAACTATTTGACTAATATTATCCAGAAAAGAAAAGTAAAAAATGAAAATACAACCAATAACTATGAAACAACGATGCAACATAAAGTTGTTGTTGCCATAGTTTTTGTTTTTTTAAATTAAAAAAACTGTAACAATTAAAAATATAGCTCGGACTCAAGTGTTACATATCACTTCTGCATTTTTGTAAGGGAATTTTGTTGGATAAAATGAATTTGTTCAAGGATGTGCTGGATTAATTGTGTTCCCAATTAACCTTACATGGCAAAGATGCCATTTCCTAGCCTCTCTCTCAGCTAAAGATTAGATTTCAGACATTGTTTCTCCCAGTAGCATCAAGTACCCCACAAATGAAATAAATATGACTGAAAAGAACAAGGGTCTTACTTTATGTTTAAGGCCATAATTCACTTCCAGTTCCATGAGCAACACACTCTTGCGGACATTTAAAGTCTTCTGGAGTTCATCAAAAGTGGAATGAATTTCATCTACGATGCTGGTCTTTTGGTTGGTCAGCTGATGTATAATTTCAGATAGGAAATGAAGTGCTGTATCTATCTCTGGAAGCCTGTTGGAAGCATAAATCACAAGTGCTGTTTGAAACAGAATTGCCATAGTTTTTCCTTGTGACATCATGCAACAAGATTTTTATTCTTGGTGATCAGAATGGGATAAAGATACAAATCAGATTTGAGTGTTTCTTAGAGGAATTCTGTTACAGAGACTTTATAGCACAAGGAAAAGGATGGAGAAAGAGGCAAGAGAAAGCAAGCTCAGACACCCCTTTTGAAAGTTGTAGTTCTTTATATAACACAGTTATATAGTTCTCTCTACAGTGGTACCTCGGTTTTCAAACGTAATCCGTTCTGGAAGACCGTTCGACTTCCAAAACATTCGAAAACCAAAGGCAGTCTGCAAATTTAATTGAGAAACACTCAGTGGAAGCCATTTGGCTTCTGAGGCGCATTCGGAAATGGATGCATTTACTTCTGGGTTTTCGGCAGTCGAAAACCAAAATGTTCAACTTTTGAGACGTTCGAAAACCAAGGTACCAGTGTATTCTGCCTTGGAAAGCAGACTGGCTGCCTTGGAAAGCAGAGGCCCCTGGGAAGAACCCCTCCCTTGGAGATCTCAGAGCAGAGAGAGCAGGTGATAATGTCTGGGGTGGTAGGGCAGGGCTACTCCTGTGTGTTTAACACTGCGTGTTAAAGCATGCACATTGCAGAGGAGGTTCCATACCTTTTGTTGACAGCATCTAGCTGTGCTTGAAGCGAAGCCTTGTGTTGTTCTACTACATCTTTGAGAGGTACCGTGGGGTGCTCTGCATGCTCGCCTTCTGTACATTCCCGGCACATGGCTGTCTCACAAGACTGGCAGTAAAATTCCATCAGCTGATTACAGAGAGGGAGAGTGGGACTATCAGCAGAATACCAGTTTTTCCAAATAGAGACACACCATTTTGAATACTGAGCATGTCTACTCAGATACAAGCCCTATTGAATTCCCAGGTAAGCAGGGCAAGGATTGCAGCCTTAGCCCCACAGACTTCCATGGGCTTGCTTTTGAACAAATGCGCATTGGATTGTTCTGCTAATGCCCTGTGCTGGAAAAAAATTCTGTTACAAATCCTGCAACCAAAAAAAATCAACAGAATGGCATTTATGTAATAAATAGCCATGTGAGCTGACGACCGGAGTTCAAACCTATTGCACCATGAAAACAAAATGTTTGCTTGTGATTAAAATGTTAAAATGCAGTGGTTATGTTTAATGCCATGGATTTATAGTTGTGGTTTGTATGAACCATTATGTTGAATTTTCCCCTACTTTTAAGAATCACAAATAAATACATACACAATTTAGGGTACTTGAAATTCCAAAAGGTACACTCACGGCTGTCATGTTCTTTCTCATGGCTGTCATTTTCTCACTATTTGGTTTCAGATAAACTGTCATGCCTTGTGCTTTAGGAGTATTAAGTTACTTCACAAATGCCTAAGGCATTAGTGATGCACTCTGAATTACAAAACAGAATGGCATCAGGTTTGCATATAATGAGGGCCATATTTTTGGCAGCCAAAAGCTTAACAGAAAGTGATCATTGCTGCTTAGGGCTGGCATTTAAAAGTTTACCAGAGGAAGAGAGCATCAGTTATTTTTCAAACTAAGCAAGAGAACATTAAAAGGAATTATATAAAAAGGACTCGGTGAGGCCAAGAAGCTCTTGCAGATCCACAGAAATAGAAGCTTTTCATCTAACAAAGGATAAAACATTTTCACTTTCTTATTTCTAGTCTGCAACCTACAAAAGAAAAAGGACTGAAGAAGTTCCCACAATCTGTTTAAGGTCGTTTTGAATGGCACTACTGTTACTTAGTGGAGTCTGGATACTTCAGAAAGATAAAGATATTTTGCACGTGCTCCCAAGATGGTTTAGATACCTCTTCAAAAAAGAAAGAAAGAAAGAAAGAAAGAAAGAAGGCAAATTCCATTCAATGAAGAACTGTCTCATTGAAGGAAAGCCTGGAACTTATTGCCTAAAACTACGATGTCATGGTCCCAACAAGAATATATAGTTTGTAAGGAGTGGACTTTACTGATCATAAATCTTCTGATTTGCAGATGAAAACCAGGTACATATGCTATCAGCCTACCTACAAAAAAGGTGTATTTTTGTCTTGTAATACTGGATCTATTTTTTTAAGTCATATTAATTTATTTAATCAATTCATAAATTTCATACACCATTTAATTGTAAAAAGCGGTTTACAGAAAGATTAAAAAATAAAATCAAGAAAAAATCACAATCCTGCTCTTTGAGTGGTACATTAACAGAAGGGGGATTTTAGGAACAAAGGAGGACAATGATCATAATTGGAGGAGGGGAAGAGGAGAGAGCAGGGGAACATGGTGCTCTCCAGATTTCTGGCCTACAGTTCCCATCCTCCTTGACTGTAGGCCATATTGGCTGAGGCTGATGGAAGCTGGAGGCCAATGACATCAGGAGGGCCATAAGTGTATAGCACTGTGTGTTACATCCAGGAGTCATGTTGCCAAGCACTTAATTGCATTTCAATTTTACGAAAAGCTTCCTAATCATGTGCAGCAATGCTTGCAATGCCGCTCACATTATATTGGCACACTTTGAATGCAAGATAGTGCTTAGTGATGCAACAACAAGGATGCCAACCCACCAGTTCAAGTGGAATAATGACATAATTCTGCCCATATGCTCCATTTATTCCCAAGGACCCTTTTTAGCATATGTGCCCTATGCAGATTTTTCATCTTTCAGTGCCACTGATTACCATAACCGGAAAACAATTGTGCCAGGTGGTGTAAAGCTGAATCTAATAATATTTCTCTTGAATGGTTTTTGTCCACAAGCAGGCTATGACCTGCTATCAGAAAGGAATACTCCCAAACCTTGTACCTAGGCCAGATTAGCTAAGAACTTGCTGGGAAAGGAATTGCTTTCCCTTCTGTTCAAGGGCAGACTTGGGGGATATTTTACAATATGAGCCCAAAATTGGCACCCCCAAATGGATCTTCTCGGTTATGGAGCTTATCAATTTTGCATGCCCTATACTGGTGAACAGCCCACACCACCCTAAATCTGATGTTGTTCTGTTTTGTTTGCTTTGTTGCTCTGGAAATATTTGCTCCGTAGACACCTCCTGCAGTTCATTTGCTCCCTAATTTACCTATTATGATCTGGATTGCCTAGGTCAGCCTTCCACAGCAAAGTGTTTTCCAGATGCTTCTTGGGGTCCCACCTCCACCCACCCTGATGATTGGCAACGCTGGGCGGGGCTGATGGGGAGTTGCAGTTCAACAACATCTGAAGTGCACCAGGTTGGTAAAGAATGAAAATAGACTGATGATAGGAAAGGACTCACAACAGTGGTGGTAACAGAGAAGGAAATGGGATTTCAACTCAATGAAAACTTGATTTCATTTATGGATGAAAAGAAGAGCAAAAGTAGCAATACACCTTTTGAATTATAGACAGCTGCTTTCACTTAAAACTAAAATTGATGTACAAAATACAGCTTAAATGAATTATAGAACATTAACATCTCATCTTGATAGCCAGAAAGCACATTTACTAACCACCATGATCAATATGACATGTCAATGCAACGCCCTACAAAACAAAAAGATAACCAAAACTATCAATAATAATAATAATAATAATAATAATAATAATAATAATAATAAATTTTATTTATATCCCGCCCTCCCCAGCCGAAGCTGGGCTCAGGGCAGCTAACAACAATCAAAATAGTCCAACATTCTAAAAACATTCATTATAAAATTAATTAAATCAAATTAAAATCAAATTAATGGCAACCATCAAGCAAAATTCTGTGCAGATTGCCAGAGGAGGGGGTCAGGCTGCGCCCTGACCAAAGGCCTGGTGGAACAGCTCTGTCTTGCAGGCCCTGCGGAAGGATGTCAAGTTCCACAGGGCCCTAGTCTCTTGTGACAGAGCGTTCCACCAGATTGGAGCCGCGGCCGAGAAAGCCCTGGCTCTAGTTGAGGCCAGCCTAACCTCTCTGTGGCCTGGGATCTTTAGGATGTTTTTATTTGCAGACCATAAATTTCTCTGTGGGACATACCAGGAGAGGCGGTCCCGTAGGTACAAGGGTCCTAGGCCGTATAGGGCTTTAAAGGTTAAAACCAGCACCTTAAACCTGATCCTGTACTCCACCGGGAGCCAGTGCAGCTGGTATAGTACCGGATGGATATGATCTCGCAGCGAAGACCCCATAAGGAGTCTCGCCGCGGCATTCTGCACCCGCTGGAGTTTCTGGGTCAGTCTCAAGGGCAGCCCCACGTAGAGCGAGTTACAATAATCCAGTCTGGAGGTGACCGTCGCGTGGATCACAGTGGCTAGGTCAGGGCGAGAGAGATAAGGAGCCAACTGCTTAGCTTGGCGGAGATGAAAAAATGCCGCCTTTGTTATAGCTGTAATCTGCGCCTCCATAGAGAGGGAGGTATCGAAGATTACACCCAAACTCTTAACGGACGATGCTGGCACTAATTGCACCCTCGCAAGAGATGGGAGTTGCCACCTCAATCCCATATCGCTCCGTCCCAGCCAGAGGACCTCTGTCTTCGAAGGATTTAACTTCAACCGGCTCCCACGTAACCATCCAGCCACAGCTTCCAGACATCTGGTCAGTGTATCTGGGGCCGAGTCAGGATGGCCGTCCATCAACAGATAGAGTTAGGTGTCATCGGCATACTGATGGCAACCCAGCCCAAAACTCCGGACAAGCTGGGCGAGGGGGCGCATAAAGATGTTAAAAAGCATCGGGGAGAGAATCACACCCTGAGGCACTCCACACACCAAGGAGTGGCGCGATGACAATTCCCCCCCCAAGCGCCACCCTCTGTCCCCGACCAGAGAGAAACGAGCGCAGCCATTGAAGAATAGTGGGCTGACTGAGAGTTAATTTGATGTCACACACAAATTCATCTCAATTCACTCTCTCTAGTACAGTATCCAATGAAAGCATTCAATCGATTGAATAAAATCTATCAAGCAAACGATTTATGTTGTCATTGCAGAAATTAATAAATCATTTGCAAGCCCAATAGTCCCCAACTTTCATTTCAGGGGGAGCCATTTAAAACTGCCATTTCCCTGCCAAATAAATTGATGAAGCCTTATTTATAGGCGCCTAATCCACTTACATTTCCTTCATGATTGGGGCAGGAGAGTGGCTTCCCTGCAGCAACAGCTGTGACAGTCTCCAAGATGGAAGACTCCTCAATGCTATTGTCTGGAGTTCGCTGCAGGACATCCATCAGGTTGGTGATGAAGAAGTTGTTCTGAAGAGCAGAAACCCCTTTCTCTGGCAAGATGGACGTTTGGCGGCACACTGGGCAAGAAAGGGTTAAGCTGTGGGCTGGAATGTAATTCTGTAGGCACCTAATGAGGATGGTAAAAAGATAAGCCAGTATCAAAAGCAAAAAGTAAACTGTGTTGTTTGCGATTTCCTAGTAGGGGAATAGAAGAATAATCATGAACACAGCTTTACTTTTTCACTTTGCAACTCATATCAAGAGGGAAGAACAAAACACTCTAACTGCCTTCTGTTGCCGTCCAGAAGTTATTGGATCCCAACTCCCATCAGCCCCAGCCAGCTTGGCCAATGGATGGGAGTTGTAGTACAGCAACATCTGGACAGCCACAGATGGAGGTGAGTGCTAGAGGGTTCTACCTAAATAAAAAGGCAATGATGTAGTGAGATGACTGGAGACAGTATAAACTGGAGAAAAGGTGGGAATGCATTAGTGCAAGAAGAAGAGACTGCCCCAGGCTGCACTATCAAAACAGCAACTTTCTCTAGAGAGCACATTTTGGTATGACAGAAGCTTTGTTTCTTGCAGTGTACCCACTCATTTTTATTAGGACCCTGTCATCTGTGGCTTATATATATACACCACCTAAATCTGCACAATCTGAGAACAGAGATTAGATTAGAGTAGATAAGAGTGCAGAAGACAAGCAATGCATTTTAAACGCTCCTTTAAAAAACATGAATGATTATGACTCCTGTGGACAGCCTTAGCTTCTGCTCACAGAAGTTACTTCCTGACGCTACAGTCTTGCGCTGTGAAGTGTGCTCTTCTCCACAACCATTATAGGTTACAAGAGCATCTTTTTTCATCTTCTTGTTCTCGCTCTCTGCTCCAAAGCTTGGGGGAAAACACTGCAAAGTATCACTTGCCATTTTCATCTTACGTTAATAAAAGCAACAACAGAAATTATGGCTATTCAAATTGTTTTCCAGGCTCCGCGTCACAAGATGATGAACCATTCTGGAAAGTTATTCTTACAGTCACCTTAGCTTTTGTGAGGGAAAAGCCCAGCCTTTACTGACGTCTAAGTGCTGCAGCCCGTGGTGAGGCAATTATGTGCATCTGTCACCACAGGCTGTTTTAAGCCCAGCTTTGGCTTTGGGCCCATCACTCTGAGCATTTGCACTAGCGTGCCAAAAGATGAATCCAGGCAAAAATCAGCCCATGGCGGCAAATGCATATGACTACCTTTCAGGCTGAAGCGGATTCTAATGTAATACACCAAGAAAACCTGAGCTCTTTCTAAAATGTATAGAAAGATAAGGGTCATTAGCAGCGCTGCATTCGAAACATTAAAAAAGAGCAAAGCAAATGCTTATGGAACATGGTAGACTAAGCAGTTTAACAAAATGAAAACAGACAAACCATGAAAAGCCAAAAGCAGAAATAGTGGAAATGTCATTTCCACTTTCAGACAGCGCTGCAGCATTTTTTAAAATAAGGTTTCTCTGCTTCTTTTCCTGGAAAGGAAACTCAACGTAGGGGAAAATGCCACCGGTTCAAGTCCTGCATATCTTCTAGCTGCAACCTGGTGCCCCCCATATGTTGTTGGATTACGTTTTCCAAGGCCATGCCAGCTGGGACTGATAGGAGTTGTAGGCCAAAGTCCTGAATCATCTAATTTCTGGCACTTTATGTTCAGATATTGCATCCTTCAGTTCTGAACCTGTTCCACTTGGAACCAAGCTCTACTCATGCTGAAGAAATCTACTTTTAAGCTAAATGGGCTAAGTTTCATTGCGTAAATTCAGATCAAATATCCCAGTAAGAAATTATTGCTACCACCCTTTTATGTATAATTGTATTGCTGACATGGAAGGCCATATCTTAAAAATAAAAACAGGCTGAACATTCACAATAAAGACAGAATTGTTTACCAAAAGAGCACAGATGACCTTTGCAACACAGTAGTATCTGAATCCTGTCTTTCTTCTTATAAATCAAAATGAGCCCAGGGGCATTTTACCTTCCTACTCATTAAGTTTTATATTTCAGGAGAACTTGTTGACTGGATTGAGGGGTTCATTGAATTAACAGTGTAACCCTAGACATCTGGGAACAGATCACTGTGGCAATCCAGACAGAAAAGCCAGCTGTAATGCACTTTTGGTTGGGGGAAACAGAAATCATCCTCTTACCTCTCACAGAAAGTGTGCAGACAGGGGAGTACTTTGGGATTCTTGTAACGGTCCAGGCATATGCTGCAGATCAGAAATTGTTTGTCAATCTGACGCACCACAGGACTTGGGATGTTGGCGCCTTCACTGGCCATCCTAGACCACTGACATGTGGGTCCTGTTCTCTTTTGCCCTGCACGCTGCTGAAAGGTTCAAGCAAACAACAGCATTTTAGAAGCCGTGGGGAATTGACTTCCTGTTAACAATGGGTCCCAGTGGGCTTCATCCCGATTCAAGATTTATAAGAAGGCAGTGCGTAGTGCTTGGAAATGTTACACTAGAAATACTTGCTTTAAAAGCATCTGGGCAGATTGCCAAGGCAAAAAAACTACTACAATGCATTAGCTTCTAAAATTCATTCTTTATATTTATATCCTGTTCCCACTATCTTCCCATTCAAGAACTGACGAGGCTAAAACCTGGCCATACTTTTGTGATATGGAGTATTAGAAAAAGGGTGCTTTCAGATTGGATGGGTGTACATTTCTAATGCTATAGAATGAGCATAGCTCACTGGTGGAGCACATGAGTTGCACAGAGTAGGTTGGATTTCTGCCATCACCACTTGAAAGAATCTGGTAACATGTGATGCAAAATACACCTCTCTGTTTTTGACCTTCCCATATTTCTAAGACACTCCCACCAATATAATATTGCATACATCATCAGCTACAAATGTACACCAGTGGTTGGCCGTGCTGTTAGACCTCATAGCCTGCAGTTAATAGGAAGAATATAGTAGTCAGACCATCTATATCAGTGCAGTCTAAATCTGAAGTAAGAAACCATTTTCATGCTGAAAATCACATTACTGCCGCTGTAGAATGTATTTGAGGGCCACATTCCATTAGCAGGAAGGTAAGACTCAGTCACACAGAGTTAAAACACAGATCTCTTTCTCACACAGCTTTTGCCCATGGAAACAAAGGCATATATTTGACTAAGTAACTCCACTCATATGCTATCTTTCATTTCCCCCATAAACACTTCTTTTAGACAAAGCTAGTTAAAAATAAAGACAAAAGGTTTCCAACAGCCTTACTGCACAAAAGCCAAACAAGACTCAGTAATACCAGCAGAAGAAGGCAAACATCATCTTTGCACATATGAACTGTAAGTTGTTCCTTGGATTTATGGAAAGCCTCAAACTTCAAAATGCAATTGCATCTCAAAAATTGCATACCTGCAAATGCAAAGCATAAACTGCAAACCACATAAATATTTCATTTCCATTCTACAGCAAATGCAATTAAACAAAATAGGCATAATACATACAGAACCTAACAAGACACATAATGCTTTTCAACAAAGACAACATAAATTCCCTATACCAGCTAGCGGTTAGCATGTTGAACTAGGAACGGAGAGAGAGACGGGTTCAAACCTCTACTCAGCCATCAAACTGACTGGACAGCCGTTACCTCTTAGCCCTAGGGGTGGCTAACCTCTTGATATTGTTGGACTCTCAAGTCCCATCAGACCCAGCCAGCATGGCCAATAATCAGGGATGATGGGAGTTGTAGTTCAAGAGCAGCTGGAGGGTCACAGGTTAGCAAGGGGAAACCACATATGCCACTCTGAGCTATTGGAAGAACAAGATAGAAATGGAATGAATTTTTTTTTGCCTGTGCACAGAAACCAACACCTTTTACTATTTCCTTCTTCCTAAGTCACATTCAGGTTTTGTTTTAGCTGCAGTTGAAAATCTTGAGTAGGGCAATGAATGGATGCACATGCACCAGCCACACCCCCAAAGTCCCCATTGAGTCAGCTTTTGACCTTTCCACAATCAGCTTCACCATACAGCGTAGGTTTTCATGCACATTCAACTGAATTACTTAGGAGCCTTCCTCCAGGGAACCCTGAGAACATAGAGCTACTGATTAGAAGGATGCTTTTAAGCACACACACCCAAACATGCCCAGAATCCTCTTTCAGACTTGAATGGATTTGACTGGGTGGAGACGTTCAAACTGTTCAAGTCTAGTGACTAGGGTGTTTGTTAATGTCTTGTTCTTATTACACAAAGAGGATATTATATTAGGCCTCCTACTATGCTGCTGTTGGGGTCTGCGAATGTTCTGATACCCAAGGCCCAGTCCAGATAAGATTTATACATACTTAGTCATGTATGTAAAAGAAGGAAGATAAAAGACAAAAGAGTTACAAGTGTTGCTTTGTTCTCTGGGCAAGGAACTCTAAAAGGTTCCCACATCCCCACTTAAATTTCTACCGGATAGCCCCCTCCTAAGCATGTTTAACAAATAATAATAAGTTCAGCCTGGTTAATGGGGTTTACTCCCAAGTAAATAGGTGTAAGAATACAGAAAGTGAGTTGCTAATAGCTACACAATGGCTGCATCCTCCAAACAGGGTGTGTGAGAGAAGCCATGAGCTCAAACACTCCTTCCTGCCCTGACACATGTGGCTTAATAGGAAACTTCCAGGTCTAATCAAACCATAATTGTGCATCTTATCAACGCTACAAAAATATGGTTTGAGCAAGCTCTGGTTTGGAGGATCATCTGAATGCAGTGAGTGAGACCATGGATTGCACAAACTAGAACCCATGTCTCCTTGTCCCAAGTCTTTCTACTGTCTATAACAGGTTGGTTCTTTGCTGAAACTCATCTTAATGAACTTCATATAATAAAGCAGGTAAGTTTTATGTTCAGAACACAAGTTATTTTTCCGGATGTTGCACAGATTCACCTGAAAAGCACATATTGTATATAATGTAGTATGTTGCAGTGGTGGAATAGATTTGGTTTGAAAGGGCTCTGTAACAAGGAAGGTTTATAAACTGTGCTAAAAATTTAGTGTAAAGCTATAAAAAGACAAGCTGTTATCGTTAAGTTGGGAAGCAAGTTCTTTTCATCCATTTTTAAGACAGGCAGAAGGGATGACACGTGCACTCTCTGGATGAACAAACCTACAAAAATTCTCACCACTGACTAAATAAATGCCTCCAGAGAAAACAAAAAACCAAATCCAGAGTTCAAGCTTTAAATACCTAGCAGCTTTTGATGAGAGATCAATCCTTGCATCAAGCAGCCTCTCAGAAAAATGACATCATCATCATCATTCCTTCTTGCAGGTTTCTAATTATAAAAGATGTACAAAGCAGTGCCCAATTTCTAATCAAAATGGTCTTTAAGAAACACAGCATATGCATGTGCACATATTGCAAGAACACTAATAGTAAGTGTATATCAAGAGAGAAAGAAGGGAAGAAAGAAATCAGTAGTGTGTGCAGCCACACCCATCTGAAACAAAACTCCTAATAAAATAAACCATTTTGAGCTTTAAAAAGAAATATTTTATTGAGTTTTAATAAACATGCTTATCTCAGAATTATGGCTTTACACAATGAAAGTATAAAGAAGATTGAGGGCAGCCTGTTCAATAGGTATAGGATTTTCAAATAAAGGCAGTGCTCCACCCAACCAGAGCTGTGATTAGACTCTGAAAGATCAGACTGAATCGCCTGCGACTTATCAATGGTGAGCACAACCCAGAGGGTCTAAGCCATGCATTATGAATGAATAGGTTTCCAGTAGCAACGTTTGCAATGGAACTCGCAAGCTCCAGAACTGCAGGCAAGGGTGGGACTCCTGCTATATAAATGTTGCTTCAAAGACAGGATAAGCTATAGGTAGAATTACTCAAGCCCAGCACGGCAAACCCAAACCAGAGAGACAAGGCTATAAAAACAGTCTGTTATATTCAAATGATTATTCATCATCATCATCATCATCATCATCATGAAGTAAGACTATCTTGTACATATGCACACGCCCCTCCACGTTTTTGCTTTCTCACATTGTTTTTAAAACCATCTTGCTCACATATGGTTTAAATAACTTTTCTAGCCTTAAAAGCATGCATCATCATCATCATTATGTAAAGCAAGGAGCTGCAATGGGGGATGGGAGCAAAAAGGCATAACGTTACTAGCCACCAGGCACAATACTGAACAAACAAATGCTCGAGACGTACCCATCTTCACGAAAAGGAGCTTAAATCAATGCACTGCCAAGTGAAAAAAGGGAAAAGCCTTTCCAGGATGGAGTTGTGTCCTGCAGTCGTCCAAATGAGCCAACCATAATTACAGTGATGTATCACATCTGAAAGCCTCACGTGTGGAACTCTTAGAGAATTCCTGTTAGCCGTTACTAGAGACGCAGCAGCGTTATTTTCTTGCTTAAGCTAACAATGCTCCACCACTCCATAGAGACAATCCTGGAAGTAATAAAAGGAGGCCCAGCCAAGCAGTCATTAATTTCCCTCCCCCCACTCTCCAGGACACTGACAAAGTGGGAGACCCCCCCACCACACACCCCTGAAAGGATTCCAGCCAATCAATCTTTATTTAGTACATCTTTCTCACTCAACCCGTAGCTGAAAGACTGCAGCAAACCGTGCAAGGGATTGTGGGATAGGGATGCAGCATAGAGCTGCAATGAGATTCGCCGGGTGGATTTTTTTTCTTCTTCCTCTTTTCTAGTCAGCAATCAGCTGTTTCAGGGCTCAGATGCTGGATATGGTCTATATGGAATGCTATGACAGGATTAGCAGGCAGGGAAAGCTACCATTCTGGTTCGGCAGCAAAAAACACACGTAAGTATTTTTCTCTCAACACTGAAGTATAGATCCAGTACTGATGCTCTGATTCAACACACATTTATTAGGAAGGAAGTGTTATTGGTTTTTAATGGGATGTAATCAATGAAAATGAGAGAGGGAGAAATCTCTAATCGGCCTCTCCCTGTTGGTCATATTTTTATGTCATGACCCCCGTGTTTAATGTGATAATCCTTTTGTATCTGTTTAATGTGTAATGCGCAGAATGAGATGAGGTCACCAATCTGCCCCAAAGTGTACTAAGTTTCTAAGTACCAGAACCATCCCCTGAAATCACCTATAATTCTCAACTCAGAGAAAGCAAATAAGATTTGAGTCTATTCAACTTCATCATAAAGTTGTTGTTGTTGTTATATTATTATTATTATTATTATTATTATTATTATTATTAAGTTATGCACAGGTTGCCTCATCTCAGGACCCCAAATTTAAGCAGCCTAATTTGAACACAAAGTATTTGCCAATTATAAAAAACAACAACATTTTTTTAAAGTTCCTTTTGGCAAGTACTCAACCAAATTGAGCAAGGAAAACAGAAACAGTGAGTTGTATCCAAGGCTATATGAAATTTCAAGAATGAAGAGGGACTTTCATTTCCTCCCCTGCTTTTGTGCATTTCAGATTTGCTTCCCCAATTTCTAGCCTGTGGGTCTAATGAGGTATGGCATAGGTCCTGATTTGTCCCATGAGGCAGTTTTCCTGAAAGCTGTGGCACTAGGTGAGAGGGTGGTTAGGAGATGGCTACAAAGTTGGGAGATTAAAATGAGCTCCCAATTGTTCTCTTGTAAGCGACACTCACTGACAGCAAATTCCAATGGGAACTCCCTCACACATGGGTAGGCAAACTAAGGATCCAGCCCAATCGCCTTCTAAATCCGGCCTGTGGACAGTCCGGGAATCAGCGTGTTTTTTACATGAGTAAATGTGTGCTTTTATTTAAAATGCATCTCTGGGTTATTTGTGGGGCATAGGAATTTGTTCTTTTTTTCTTTCTTTTTTTCAAAATACAGTCCGGCCTCCCACAAATAACCCACAAATAACACATTCTTTCATTTATTTAGCAGGCACAATTATAATTATTGACATTATACAGTGGATGCTTGGGTTGCGAACGTGATCTGTGCAGGAGGCACATTCACAACCCGCAGCATTCGCAACCCGCAGTGCCACGTCTGCGCACGCGCGGGTCGCAATCCGGCACTTCTGTGCATGCACAAAGCACAATTTAGTAAGTAACCCATTCCAGTACTCCCGGGTTCGATGCAGTGCGCAACCTGAAAACACGCAACCTGAAGCGTCTGTAAGCCGAGGTATGTCTGTATTAGTGACTATGTTCTAGCTCCAAAGAAAAAAGAAATGAAACCACACACCCCACAACCACCAATGCATATACACTGATTGTTTAGGCATGCTTTTCTCAAGCTTAGGGATTTGCCTTCCTGCAGGAGGACTCTGTTGGAATACTGAACGTGCTTTGCATCCCACACAACTAGTGGGGATTCCAGAAGCATATGGCTAGTGAGAGCTAATCCCATTTAGAGTTACACCATCAACTTGGGTGATGAGCTGGGTGCACAGATCAGGAAAGAAAGTTGCTATGTCAAGATTGAACAGACCATTCACAATAAGAGTTTCTATTCCTAAAGCTGGGGGAGAGGAAGAGGGTTATTAAAAAATCTCCCTCCTGCCCTATTCCTTCCAGCAATATTCAGCAATCTTCCTATCTTTGCGAATTATTTGTGGACATACCAAACAGTGAAGCATCCCGTGAGGCAGAAAATCATTGCATAAAGTTTGAAACACCAAATTTTGGCATGGTAGCAAGACTCGTGTGGCCTTGTTTTGTAAAGCATTTTGAGTTGCCTAATGACATATGCTATGACCCAAAATACCCAGGATGCTAGGTAATGCAGTCACTTGATAGTACTGAGAGTTCAAAGAACAGTTCTTTGAGTAGCATACTACCAAGTAGAATATAAGGGTTGGGAAAATTCTTCTTCTTTGGCGATCACTCGTAGCCAAGTAAGATTGTCTTCCATAAACACGGTTTTAACAATGAGTCCGTAAGTGACTGTGGAGGCCAATTCTGGATCCACTCGTCCTTCCACAGTGGGGACATTGGTTTCTGGGTGGGAGTTGATCACGGTGTGGATTTGACAAGCACGTTTCTCCCTTGCGTCCTGAGTTTGAGTGTCTTCAAAGCCCATGACACCTTTGGTAAAGGCTGCTCTCCAACTGGAGCACTCGCAGGCAATCTTAATTTGGACCCATGTCAAAGACCAAATAATTTTCAGTACGTGTTACATTAGTGCTCTGGAACTTTCAAAAACAGCAAGGCACAATGAACTAGTTAAGGCAACCCAGATTTCAACGTTACGGCAAAAGGCCAACAGCAGTCATTAAAAATAGGACTCTTCCACTCCACTCCACATGAATGAGAGCCAACCCACCTCCCAGATGAAAACTGATACCATTAGCAAACAAGCAGCCCGAAGCTACACTACGTGTCACAATTCTAAGGTTAGGCACACACTTTCTGTTTTTGCTTACTGGGTCTGTAAACTACTTCAGAGGCTAGGTCAGCAAACAAGGTAAAAGCAACAACTGTTTAGTTTCTCAATAAAGCAAAATCTAACTAGTTCTCTCTATACATATCTTATGTATGGATATAAAATAACCAGAATAGGTAGTTATGCCAATTATATAGGCTCCAATTCAGAGTCCAAAGTGAGATGAAGAAGAAGAAATAAACCAGGAGGTAATTATATATATATTATGCTCTGTCATTGTGATACATGATAGTATAACATTGACAAACCATAGCATTCATTCGTGGAACAGGAGACTATTTTAATAGCAAAAAGGACGCATGGGATAATTTGTCTACAACTGGTATATTGCTCACAAACCATCACCACTATGAAGCTGACAGGCAGGATGATGCAGCAGGAAATTCAAAGTGAATTCCATGCTGCAGGTTGGAATTAAAAGGTGACTCCTGAAAAGGCAGGCGATTACTTGACATTCAGGTAGCTTCCAACTCTACAATTCTCCAATTTGTTTTCCTGTCATGGAAAACCAGGGCAGACTATGAGCCTTTTGTCATCTGATGCCTCCCATGACATTAGAGCATCAAAGAAAGCATCATGCTTGCTTGTTTATAAACTCACCCAAGTAATAAAACCAGCAGCTGGGACAGGAAGTTCTAGATACATCCTGCATATTTTGTATGTCCTGAGATTAGCCCTCGTCTTAATTTAGCTATGCTTAAAGACAACACACTGCAATAGATACACAAAAATACAGTGCTCACTCACCCAGTGTAACAATTCCTAACGCAATGCCAAGTACTACTCAGAAGGCTTTGGCACTTTTCTTCGCTTTAGATGGCTTAGCATTAGAGTCTGAGGATTCCAGGTTTAAATTAAGGCATTTGCTTTTTACTGTATTTGCCTTCACATCCACTGGGTTATTCATCATAACCACCTAGGACTCTGAATCTAACAGGTTTGGTTTACGTACTTATTCCAGAAACCTCTGTGTGATTGGGACTAGCAGAGTGAATGCTGGGGGTTCCTCTTCCTTTCACATGGAGACGCACTCCAACCTCCTCTGTGCCCAAGTGTGTGCAAATGTCAAAGACAGGATACAATTTCTGTACTATGTTAAGTGAAAGACAAAATAGGCTTAATCTCTGTATTTATGCCACCATATTGCTTGATTTTTCATAAAGTTTGTTGTTGCAAAAATGTAAACCTGGCCAATAATTTTGTGAATGCTGTATTGTTCTTGTATCAGTTATTATGCCAGCTCTTCCAATCACATTTTAAAGTATTTCACTAGTAAGTAAAATGGAGATGAATTGGGCTAAAAGGGAGATAATGTGGGAAAATCTCAGTTTTAATAGTGCAACACTAACCTAGTACTGTGGTGGCGCTGTGGGTTAAACTGAAGGGAGAGGGGAACGGTTAATCATTAATATTATCTACACATAGTAAATTCCGGCACTCTGCTAGGATGGTTACACAAGCTCAAACTCAAAAATGCAGTTATTTGCAAAGTCTAAATCAGACAGGTCAGGAGGCCGTTTCCTGTCTAACCAGCTATCTGAAACTGCTGATGTTAGCTACAGGTCAGAAGGTCGTTCCTTGCCTAGCCAAAAACTGCTGTCAACTAAAAACCACTAGCAAGATGTTTCCTGCTTTGCTTCTGCTTTAAGTAATGCTTAGCTAGCAAAAGAAGACACGTGTACAAGGAGGTGGGAGGGGGTGCTTACTGAACAGACAAAATGCTTAACCAGCAGAGGAAGTGCTTAGCTAGCAGCCTTAGCCAGCAAATATAGATGTGCCATATAAGGAATAAGTTGAAAACTTGCCAGCTGATTGGGGAAGTTTTGGGGGGAGGTCTGGGAGGTGGGTAAATACTCTAAAGTATAAGAAGGCTTGCAGATGCGTATTGCTTTACAGTCAGATTTCAGAAACTATATTCTGCTGGCTGTCTCTGTGCACAGATTTGCAATAAAACTCTTTTCTCCAAAGAAGAAACTTTCCTGGAATTTTTTATTCTCTTCTCGGTCCTGGGGACGCGGGTAAGCAATCCTCTGGCAAAGTAAAGGGCCTAAGCCTACAGCTTGGTGCGTTGGCCGGGAAATTGCCCCACCCCAGGGGGGGCCGGGAAGAGCCAGGCTCGACCAGGTGAACAGCTCGGACCGGAGGTTGCAGGCTTCAGCGCGCACCCTACAGATTCGTGGGGGAAACCGGCCACACCGCTCCTGAGTAGGGACCTCGGTCGAGGGAGGAAAGAGGACTGGCCAGGAGGGAATCCGCAGCGGAAAACGGTAAGCCCAAGGGAAAGGGCGTGGGCCCCCAAGGAAAAGGGGGGGCGAGGTCTGATCAAGCCTCACCTGGTTGTGCAGAGGGCCGCCAGTAAGGTTGGGTATAAGGGAAACAGAGGGGAGAACTGGCTGATTACAGTAGTGTGCCGCCAGTAAGGTTGGGTAAAAGGGAAACAGAGGGAAAATTATTTTGATGTGTTTGGTGTGTTACATGTTGGAATTATATTGGTGTGTTTTGTATGTTGTGTGGTGCATGTCAAGATACTCTAGTGACTGAATTGTCAAGTGTGGGTCGGGGCTCAGCGTTCCCCTTGGCCGAGCGATTGCAGGGTTGTGCATTTTCTGTCAGGGAGACCTCGGCAGATCACAATCTGTATCGTGTGGAGTGTGAAAGAATTTACAATCGGATTAGGTGCAGAGTATCTGAAAAATGGGGTCTGGGGCAAGCCAATGTAGCCCTCTGGAATGTTTTTTAAAGAACTGGAAAGCGGCCACAAAGCATGATGATTGGGGAATCAAATTGCGAAAACAGAGAATGAGGACATTATGTGAAGTTGACTGGCCCGCACAAACTAATTGGCCATCAGGAGGAAGCTTTGATTTGCAACTAATCAGCCCATTATATCAGAACATATTGAATGTCCACCCCGACCAAATCCCTTACATTTCTACTTGGAAAATCAATGTAGAAAAGAATCCACCGTGGTTGAAAGCCTGCCAAGGCGACGCCCCACGAAATACAATTTGTACAGTTCGACCGGCAGGGAAGGCAGAAAAGCCCCCGGTGATACAAGATCCAGAAGATGAGGAGGGGGGAATCACCAAACCGCCACCACCCTATGCTCCACCAACTGCCCCTCTAGCAATTCCCCCAGGCCCAGGTCCCCAAGCACCGGGAGGAGCTAGCCCCCAGCCTGAACCCCCCAAGGCTGATGAATCAGAAGAGGAAGAAGAGGATGATGAGGAATTTGTAAAGGGATTGGTTGAGTTAGCAAAGAAGGGAAGAGAGTGGACTCAGTATCAGTCTTTGAGATTGCAACAGTATGTACAACCCTATGCGGAAAAAGTGGATGTTAGCCCCCACGTGTTGGCTGCAGCAGGATGCTCCTCAACACAAGGGAAGAAATGGCAGAAGGAATGGATAGAAGCAGCAACCAGGGCAGCCTTCCATAAGTCCCATGAGGCACAGAAAAAGGGTGGGGTCGGAGTAATGCCCCTCCGAAGGGTTTATGACCCACCGGGACCTCCAGGGCCTGGTGGGGCGGAGGCACCACGGACCTACACGGTCCAGCATATACCCTTTTCAAGTGCAGATGTTTGTAATTGGAGAAATCAAAATCCTTCCTTTGAGGAGAACCCAGCTAAAATTATAAAATTGTTTGAAGGGATTTTTAAAACCTATAATCCCACTTTTGATGATGTGCAGTATTTGATGGATGCGCTGCTAACCACAGAAGAAACTAGGCGAATCCATGTTGAAGCTCGAGTACACATGAGAGCACAGGGAACACCGGATCCAGACATTATAATAGGATACCCTGATAGTACACCGAATTGGAATTATCAGACTGCTGATGGCCAGAAAACCCTCACTACCTACCGCCAGAACGTGTTAAATGGTATGAGGAGGGCAGCCAGGAAACCCACCAACTTTGTGAAGGTCAGAGAGGTAGTGCAGGGGAATGAAGAGGCCCCAGGGGCTTACCTGGAACGCCTGAAGGAAGCCTACCGTCAGTATACTCCTGTAGACCCAGATGAGGCTGCCAACGCCCTTATTGTAAAGGCTGCTTTTGTAGCTCAGGCAGCGCCCGATGTCCGCCGAAAAATTCAAAAACACGAGGGGTTCATAGGCCACACCCTTGAGTGGATGTTAGAACTGGCTCAAACCACTTACAATCAGAGGGAAGAAGAGGAACAAAAGAAAAAGGAGAAGTATCAAGCAAAGAAGTTGATGGCATTACAGGCCACCGCACCCATCCCTCAGAAAAGAGGAAGTGCCCGGGGAGGAGGGCAAGGCCGCCTGGGGAGGAATCAGTGCGCCATCTGCCGGCAGGAAGGGCACTGGAAAGGAGAATGCCCACAGGCCCACTTAGGAGGGAGAGGACGAGGAGAACGAGCCCCAGGCCCAACCCCCAGGGGACCTGGACAGGAACTGAGACCTTGGTCATCGACAAATGCCAGCAGGGGTAGAGGACGTGGACAGGGACCTCCCTGGTACCCCTCAGCCCAAAGGCAGCCCGGCATGATGAGCCTGAAGGAGGAGGAAGAATACTAGGACAGACCGGGCCCAGCTGCTTTAGGTTCCCGTGAGCCCATGGTCAAAATACAAACAGGGAACCAAACTATCCCCTTTATGGTTGACACAGGAGCCGCCCACTCTGTTTTGCCCATGCCAGTGTCCAAGCCCACCAAGCAAACAATTAACATAATAGGAGCCACAGGGAAATCACAAAGAGCCCCCTTCTTGCAATCTGTTGCCTGTCGCCTGGGCGGCCAAGTAGTCCAACACAAGTTTTTATATATACCAGAGTGTCCCATCCCATTATTGGGCCGAGACCTGCTATCAAAATTGCAAGCCCAGATTTCCTTTCAACCGACAGGAGAAGTGACAATGACTACAGGGCAAGCAGGCGAGTTCTCCTTAGAGGTACCCTTAAGGGAACACTGGCGCTTAATGATGGTAAAAGAAGAGGAGGGGATTATCCCAGAAGACCTCCTGCAAAAGGTTAACCCTGGTGTATGGGCAGAAGGCAACCCGCCCGGAATGGCAAAGAACATCCCACCTATAATAGTCAAGCCCAAACCGTTCGCCAACCCTGTGGCTGTGAACCAGTACCCTATCCCCCGGCGAGCTGCAGAAGGAGTATGGGTACATTTGGAACGGTTACTTCGCCATGGCATCCTGAGGCAGTGTCAATCTCAGTGGAACACCCCACTCTTGCCGGTGAAGAAGGAAGATAACTCGTATCGCCCGGTCCAAGACCTTAGATTAGTTAACCAAGCCGTGGAAACCCTCCACCCCAATGTGCCCAATCCTTACACGCTGTTGAGTTTAATACCTCCTACTGCCTGCTATTTCACGGTACTGGACTTGAAGGATGCATTCTTCTGCTGCCGTCTGGCAGAGGAAAGTCAGCCCCTGTTTGCATTTCAATGGATGGATCCAGGAACAGGCACCAAGGTGCAATATACGTGGACAAGGCTTCCACAAGGCTTCAAGAATTCTCCAACCCTTTTTGGGGTTGCATTGGCCTCGGACCTGTCTAGCTTCCCCACCAGCCCACACAGGATTCTGTTGCAGTACGCAGATGACCTTCTTTTGGCCTGTTCAGACGAGGACACGTGTATGGAAGCCACCAAGGACTTGTTAAATCATCTGGCTGAAGCAGGATACCGAGTATCTAAGAAAAAGGCCCAAATATGCCAACCCATCGTAAAATACCTTGGATTTGATATATCCCATCAGCGACGGACCCTAAGGGAAGAAAGGAAGCAAGCCATCATCCAGATTCCAGAGCCAAAGAATCGCAGGGAACTTCGTGGTTTTTTGGGCTCGGCAGGATTCTGTAGAATATGGATACCAAACTACAGCACAATTGCCAAGCCTCTGCATGAATCAACCAGAGGAACTGAAAAGGACCCCTTTGTGTGGAAGGAAGAGCAACAACAGGCCTTCAAGGATCTGAAAAGGGCATTGCAGCAGGCACCAGCGCTGGGCATCCCAAATCCTGAAAAGCCTTTCTCCCTGTTTGTGGATGAAGACCAGGGAACAGCAAAGGGAGTGCTATGCCAAAAATTGGGAAGTTGGCAGCAGCCCGTGGCATACCTATCTGAGCGCCTGACGCCTACAGAACAAGGCTTACCGCCGTGCATGAGAGCAGTTGTGGAAGTAGCCACCCTATTGAACAAAGCAGACAAATTTACTTTTGGCCAAGACACTGTTTGTGTGACCCCGCATGCAGTCCCAGCTCTGCTTGACATGAAGGGCACCTATTTCCTCTCCCAAGCAAAAATGAGAAAGTGCCAGATGTTATTGTTGCACCCACGTTTGAAGTTCCAGGTCACCACCGCCCTCAACCCAGCTACCCTGTTGCCGGTAGGAGAAGGTGAGGAGCAGACGCACGACTGCATTGAAGTAATGGACGAAGTATATTCCAGCAGGCCTGATCTCAAAGACGAAGCAGACCCCCACTGGCTTTCATGGTTTGTGGATGGAAGCAGCTTTGTCGAGGCTGGGCAGCGAAAAGCAGGCTATGCAGTGGTAGCCCTGGACGACCAGGTGGTCGAAGCAAAGTCACTCCCGCCTGGAACATCGGCCCAGCTGGCAGAACTAACTGCACTTACCAGAGCCCTGAGCCTGGCAAAGGGACAGAAGATAAACATCTATACTGATTCTAAGTATGCATTCCTGACCTTACACGCCCATGGAGCCTTATGGAAAGAGAGAGGTTTGCTTACCTCCAGAGGAAGCCAGGTGGCCCACCCACAAGCCTTGTTGAACCTTCTGGATGCTGTATGGGAGCCCGAAGCAGTAGCGGTTATCCATTGTTATGGACACACAACTGGACCAGGGGAAGTGGCCAGAGGAAATCGATTGGCAGACAAAGTGGCCAAGGAAGCAGCCCGGGAACTGGCCCCAGCTCCAATCATTGGAGCACTGGTCCCAGAAGAGATTTTAAGCACCGCTGACAAGCCAGCTTACACGAAGCAGGAAAGGGACACTGCAGACGCCCAGGAACTGACATTGACCAAAGAAGGATGGTACCTTACCCCTGATGACAGGATATGGATTCCAGAGTCTCTTTCGCGGCAAATAATTCAGAGGTACCATGATTCAACCCACATAGGACCCGATGCTACAACCAAGCAGCTGGAAAAATGCTTCTATATAGCCCACCTCTACCAACTGGCAGCCCAGATTTCCAGAAAATGCCTGCTGTGTCAAAAGAATAATCCCAGAGCCGGACCACTGGCTCCCCCAGGAATTCAGCACAGTGGAACGGCACCTATGGAAGATCTTGTCGTGGACTTTACTGAATTACCCCGTTGTGGACTGCACCGCTACCTGCTGGTAGCAGTGTGCACCTACACCGGATGGGTCGAAGCATGGCCCACAAAGACTGAAAAGGCATTTGAAGTAACCAGGTGCCTGCTTAGGGAAATCATCCCTCGCTATGGATTGCCAAGGTCCATAGGATCTGATAATGGACCAGCATTTGTTCATGCAGTCCTACAGGGGCTGGCAAAAGCGCTCCAGATCAACTGGAAGCTGCATACTGCTTATAGACCCCAGAGTTCTGGAAAAGTAGAGAGAATGAACAGAACTCTAAAGAATCAGCTGTCCAAGCTGACACAGGAAACCGGGTCTAATTGGGTGGCCATGTTGCCCTTGGCATTACTCAGGGTCCGCAGTCTTCCGTCAAAACGGACCCACTTGTCACCTTTTGAAGTTCTGTTTGGGAGACCAGTCCCATATGTTAGAATGTTAAATCCGTATGTTAGCCAAGATGTGCAACTGAATAATTATGTACAGTCACTCTCCCGAGTTCTTTCTTATCTCAACAGGTGGACCCAGGCTCGCACCCCATGTGTGTTAACTGAACCGTTCCATCAGTTCGAGCCAGGTGACGAAGTGTGGGTGAAAGACTGGCAGCGAGCCCCCCTACAGCCCTGCTGGAGGGGACCATACACCGTGCTACTCTCTACTCCTACTGCTGTGAAGGTTGCCGGCATCACCCCGTGGGTCCACCATACTCGAGTGAAGAAAGCCATCTCGGATTGGACAGTAACTCCAGATCCAGAGAACTCCCTTCGGCTGACCATCTCCAGACGCCTGGCAGACGACCGCTCTGCTGATATCACACCGGAAGCTGATATCTCAACGCACAGCTGAAGAATTGGATGGGAAGGGCGCCCGCGGGCAGCGTCCCCAACTCCGTGCCGGGACTAATCCAGGAAGTTCACCAGGACATTTAATATTTCCATAAGGACTTTCTCTTTTCTTTTTGTTATCTGCTCTATGTCCCACAGCCCTGACCCCACTGAGCCATACCGCCCTTATTGGCCTGCTAGCCTCTGCTACGACTGGTTCGTCTTGCCGGTGGTAAGAGATGGCGTGCTCTTTGGCTATTGGAAACTGGGGATTGATGAGATAGCCGTATTGAAACACCCCACTGCCCCGTTGTGGCTCCTCTCCCACACCACTGTCCAACAAGCGTGGATAGTGCTCATACGGGAAGTTGCAGAGACGCTCGAAATCTATCGAGTTCTGGACCGCTTTTGCTGTTGTGGGAGGGTAATCAACTGTTATCTGGGAGGTAGAGCATTGTACCAACCTCATTTGATAGACCAGGTCCTACTCTTAATCCAGGCGATAGATGGGACGGAACCTATCTTAATGCAAGTATTGCAGGGGTGGGAGCCTTAACCAGGTGTGCATTGAAATTGCTAAACAAGTGGTTCAATCCACCCATCAGGGTTAGCAGAAAAGTTGACCCACGTAGTAGGAGCATCAGCTCACCAGTGGACTCTCATCCTTGAGGCTCAACAGGTAGTCAGGCACAAATATCAGTGAGCTCTTCAACAATGAGCACACCCCCTGAATATTGGTGGGAGGAACCATGGAAGGATTGGGGTTGGTGGATAGGGGTTATCTCAACCGCTCTTGTCATATGGATGTGTGTTTTCTTTTGCTGGCATGAGCGTCACCGATTTTGTGGGAGGGAACAACCAGCCCCCATCCCCTTGACCCTTCTGGTACTAGCCCTACTTGGGTTGGGTCTGGGAGATGACTCACATATACGGAAAACCGGCCGGTCAGAGCCCTATCATCAGATTTGGAGTAATAATACCTATGTTAGAGATATAGATCGTTTCTCTTCTATGCTTAATCTTTCTGAATGTTGGGTTTGTATGCATATCCCTCCTCAATTTAAGAAGCCTGGCATACTACTGCATAGTATTCCAATAAATGAGTCATTTAGAATTAGTAATCTTATGTCAGATGGTCGCACCTATTCACCCCCAGTGTTTCTGTCACTCATGGAACAGGCACCTCGTTGTCTCCGTTTCAATCATAACAGCAGCAATTTTTTAGGTCACTATCCATATTGCAATTGGACTTATGAGTATATTAATGGATCTTCCTGCTTCCAAAAAGGTACTTCCATTTATGATGCTATGTGTGTCGATTTTTATACTTGGTTTACCTGGATGACGGCGCGCAGCAGATCTAACTGCCTGCTCCAGTCTGATTTGTGGTTGCTCTGCGGCACAAGAGCCTACAAAGAAATCCCCTCTGCCTTTTCTGGAACCTGTACTTTAGGAGTAGTCGTACCCCTGGTGTATAAGATGGATAAGCTCCCAACAGTCCGTCTGCGTAACAAAAGGGACGCAAAATCACCTATTAACCAGTATACCGGCACAGCCATCTCTAGGTCCCTTCTACCCCCTTTGGGTGTAGCCATGAATTACCGGGATCTGCATAGATTGGCAAACTGGACCGAGGCTTTGTTTAACTCCACCATCTCGGCCTTGAAGGCAATTAATAAGGAAATGTCAGAGATAAGGGAGGTAGTCCTTCAAAATCGTTACGCTTTGGATGTAGTCCTTGCCTCTAAGGGCGGAGTTTGTGCCTTAATTCATTCCCATTGCTGCATGTACATTTCAGACCAGTCAGCAAATATTTCAGCCACCATCAACCACATGGAAACAATGATAGCTGAAAACCCGCTGAAAGCCACAGGGAGTGATGCATGGGGTTGGATGTATTCCTGGCTCCCTGATGGCAGTTGGCTCAGGAATGTTATAGTATTATTAGCAGGACCGCTATTAATCCTTTTGCTTCTTTGCCTCTGTATCCCCTGCTTATTGCAATGCTTGCAGCAAATGATGCAAAGACTCCTGTCACGGAAGCTAGGACCCACAGTCATCGCTGTGATGAGGGAGTATAGGCCCATACCCCAGAACGAACCTAAGTATTAGGTTGTTCAGAAGAAGAGGAGGGAGTGAAGGGAGAGGGGAACGGTTAATCATTAATATTATCTACACATAGTAAATTCCGGCACTCTGCTAGGATGGTTACACAAGCTCAAACTCAAAAATGCAGTTATTTGCAAAGTCTAAATCAGACAGGTCAGGAGGCCGTTTCCTGTCTAACCAGCTATCTGAAACTGCTGATGTTAGCTACAGGTCAGAAGGTCGTTCCTTGCCTAGCCAAAAACTGCTGTCAACTAAAAACCACTAGCAAGATGTTTCCTGCTTTGCTTCTGCTTTAAGTAATGCTTAGCTAGCAAAAGAAGACACGTGTACAAGGAGGTGGGAGGGGGTGCTTACTGAACAGACAAAATGCTTAACCAGCAGAGGAAGTGCTTAGCTAGCAGCCTTAGCCAGCAAATATAGATGTGCCATATAAGGAATAAGTTGAAAACTTGCCAGCTGATTGGGGAAGTTTTGGGGGGAGGTCTGGGAGGTGGGTAAATACTCTAAAGTATAAGAAGGCTTGCAGATGCGTATTGCTTTACAGTCAGATTTCAGAAACTATATTCTGCTGGCTGTCTCTGTGCACAGATTTGCAATAAAACTCTTTTCTCCAAAGAAGAAACTTTCCTGGAATTTTTTATTCTCTTCTCGGTCCTGGGGACGCGGGTAAGCAATCCTCTGGCAAAGTAAAGGGCCTAAGCCTACAAAACCACAGAGCCTAGGACTTGCTGATCAGAAGGTTGGCAGTTCGAATCCCCGTGACGGGGTGAGTGCCCATTGTTCAGTCCCTGCTCCTGCCAACCTAGCAGTTCGAAAGCACGTCAAAGTGCAAGTAGATAAATAGGTACTGCTCCGGCGGGAAGGTAAACGGAGTTTCCGTGTGCTGCTCTGGTTCGCCAGAAGCAGCTTAGTCATGCTGGCCAAAGACCCGGAAACTGTATGCCGGCTCCCTTGGCCAATAAAGTGAGATGAGCGCCGCAACCCCAGAGTTGGTCAAGACTGGACCTAATGGTCAGGGGTCCCTTTACCTTTAACCTAGTACTGTATACTGTACTGAAAAGGACTAGTAAGTTTAATGCAACTTGCAGCAATTGGGAATAGTGTGACTCACTTCTGAGCAAGCATGCAAAGTATAGCACAGTCAGGCCCAGTTCACACACATTACTTGGTGTGGAGATGGCTGCAATGCCACTATTCCCAATCAGTTGCCAAAAGGGATCTTACACACAAGGTGGCTGAACAGGATTCCAATTTTTGTCCTTACCAATGCAAAGTAATCTCTACTCCCCACTTGCCTTTCCCAGCCAGGCAAGGAGAGGAATATACCAACATGGATGCAGTGCCATAGCTACCAGGGGGGTGGGGAATAGTGGAGTTCTTTGCCCTGAGTGAATCCTCCAGAGGGGCATCATTGAGGCTCCCAGCCAGTATGTGTGTGTGCAAATGCATGGGGGGGGATGTGCCAAACTGGGTGAAATAAAGCCTAGTTTTGTCCCTGATGGACACCACTGTTTGAAGGCATGCTAATCCCATGGCCAGTGCACTTTGCCTTGCCATAAAACTCCCAGTTTTCCTTCAACCTTTGGAGCTGGGAAGGTTGTGGGGATCACCACACAACTGCCAGTGCAGCTTCCACCTACTTCTGCACCTTCAAAGTTGGGGGGGGGAGCTGCAGATTTACTGAAGCCTGACCATTAGACTTGACCCTTAAGTTAACCCCATTCATGTGACACATGGTCTTCAGTGGGAGGGGAGAAGCCAGGGGCGTCGCAAGGGGGTGGGGGCACAGTCCGCCCCAGATTTTCGCGATTGGCGTGATTGATGTTGTGAAAATCTGCCTACTGATCGTGCAAATACGCCCAGCGATCAGCCTGGCACCCCCCCTCCTGGCAGGTGGCGCTCACATCCCCGGCGGGCAGTTTTATGCGGTCAGTGGTCAGATTTTTGCGATCGGTGGGCATTGCTGACACACCCAGCAGGCAGTGCTTGTACCCCCAGCTGGCGGCACTGACACAGTTTTATGTGATCGTTGTACGCTCCCTAAAAAAAAGGCCAACAACTTTTGGGGCATTCTCCCTAAAAAAAGCTCAAAAATTGCAATGTGGGGGGGGGACAAAAAAAACCACACTGGGTACCACCTGACCTTGCTATGCCTCTGGGAGCAGCAGCCATGATACAGCAGCTGCCATTGAGCTGAAAACAGTATCTGGAGTAGGCCTCACTCCCTATTAAATGTGCATAAATAGACCTTTGCATAAATAGACCTTCCTGAAACCATCCAACCCCACCCCATGTTTAATTCTCTTCTAGTAACTTGGGCTTTCAGTGTGTGCACTGAAAGTAAGAAACCAAAAGTGATTTCCAAAGTTGTGTAAACAGGAGAAGCAGACTGTGATAAAATAGAATAGGGCAGACTGTGATAAGCCTATCCACCTCCTAGTTTGGTTCCCAAGGATGGGTAATTATTTGGCATGATAAAAGGAAGCATTCCTGTGATAAGTGATTGCATAGCAATGCACCACAGTAGTTTCACACATTTTTTATAGCAAGCAATAATGACACTCGTCATAACAATCGCTTAACCTTTACATCTGGCTGGATAAGACAGCTCCACCCCCCACTGCAATCTCAAATGAGCCTAGTTTTCTAAAGGCCTAGTCTTTGTAAGTTGCTTATAAGTTTACATTTTGGCTAAACAAAAAAATTGCAGAGTTTTTTTTCTTAAAAAACCTCACAGGTCCCTAGTACATTACAAATTATATTAACTGTTAATTGTGAATATCAGAAACTTGGGGATTCTCACTCACTGACTTCCCCTGATTCAAGTATTGTCAACATTCAATGAATGCCAACATTTTCCAGTTGCCATCTGCAATAATATTACTGCTTGTACAATAAGGTTAACGCAATTAATTAATTTACAAATGTCATTAAGACTATGTAATGTGCTCACAGATTTTTTTTAAAAAAAACCTCTGATCCAAACACATGAGAACACCAAAACCTTCTTTCCCCACCTCTCTCTGTTATTTCCATCATGTATGCCTATAATCCTATTATGTGCTTATCATTTGAGATCCAAACACCTAGCCTAAGTAATAAAGTGTTATTGAATAACTGTACAAAGACAAAAGCAGATCAAACACCTTTAAATAAAGTCACTACTTCCACACTCAGCAAACATGGAATCATTTCCTAACATTTAAAATGCAATAAACTTTTTTTAAAAAAAATAAAATAAAATCTTGCACTTCCAGTTTGCTGACTTACCTTATCCGTTGAACATCTTCTTTCCACCAAAACAAATAGAAGGGGGGTTACCACGCTTGGGTTTGATTTAAAAACACGCACAACAGGAAACAAGAAATGATGAACCAACTTAAAAAGAGTTGTTTAAAAGCAATCATGTTTTTTCTCCTGGAAAATTTGACTACATTCCTCTTCTAATAAAGACACTTTTCCACATTTCACAAGCAAGAAGCCTGGCATTGAGCCAGGATTTTTCTTAAAAATAAAATATCAGGAAGTATTTGTTTTCTTTCTCATGGCTCTTCCAGCTTACAGAGCATCCCACAATCTCTTCCGGCAGCCAGACAACTCCTGACATACAGAACTGGGCAAAAGTCCTTTTTCCTTTTTGTAACTGTCAAGCTGGTATTCTGTACTCTCAAGCTGCAGTGACTGAAATTCTAAAATAGATGTCCTGCAGGCAGAAAGCTATCAAAATGCCAGCTGTTGACCTCACACACGGCCAACACCCTCTCCTCCCAAAACAAACTTGGGGGGAGGGGCACTGTGCTCCTTCCCCCCTCCCTCTCCCTCCCTCCCTCCCTCTCTCATCTTTCACACTCCTGCATCAACACAGCAGAATTGCTGTTAAGAACACACTTCTGCTGAGATTTCTAACACTTCAACAGAAGCTTCGTAATGAAAATTAATGCAAGGAGTTGTAGTAAAACTTAACCAGTAAAAAAAATACAGCCAGTTAAGAACTTCCTTCCAAATACCATTGCTCCACTATTCCATGGTGGGCTATATGGAATGTTACGACATTATCTCAAAATTCTACAGATTAAAAGGCTGCCACCACTTTCGACGTGCACCAGTGATGTAGTGAAAATGGAAAAGGAGAAAAAGCAAACAATATGGTTAAAACTTATTTACTCAAGAGTTCTTCTAGGGGTAGAATTTATTGTGTTAAACATCCAGACCATTCACACACCAGTTCTTCGTGAACTATCAGGAACACAAAGGCACATTCTATCTGGTTGTCAGTAGAATTTCACAAGTTTAAGTACATGTCCGTTTCAAACCTGCATTTCCTTAAAAAGAAAACCACATTGTTTCAAAAGAAGACTGCATGTTTAGCTGGCTGCCAGGGAAATATACATGTATCTTAGAATTTCAGCAGTGCACCTTGAAAGCAGCATTAGATCTCACCAGTGCCAATGAATATATTCCTACAACCAGATCCAATACAGATCCACAGCCGGTCTCCAGTTTTGTATCAGTATGCAAGTCTCTGTGCCTGGCAAACCATGCTTGGGGAGGGGCGGGAGGGAACTGAAAGAACAAATGAAATTCATGCCGAGAGGGATCAAGTGCATGCATGGCCTACACACCACGTTTCAAACTGGTCAAAATGCCAGGATGACAGAAGCTTACTCAGAAAGCTAAATCCCGCACACCCTCCAGCCCGGCTCCAGCTGACCTGATTCATAGTCTGATGTAATCACAGAGGAGAGAGTGAAGCTTGCAAACCCCACATCCCCCTAGCTGCAGATCATACAATTCACTGCAATGACACCAGCTGACCCAGGTGGGGCGTTAGGACTGTCACAGGCTGCCCTGTCACAATATTATTCCTTCCAGCTGGCCTGGCACATGCAGACTCAACATAATTGTGCAGAATTTTGACACAGTACAGTCAGTTTCTAAGTGGAGATTTGCATGCAGATGTGCAGAAAGCGACCAAACAGGACACACACACACACACAGACACAGAAAGTGAAGCATGTCCACTTTCAAGCCAGACAGGGGCTTCGTGCAGATCTTTGTGCTGCCATCTGCTAGTCCAAACCGCAGATCACGGACTGGCAGAATAAACACAGGTGGCCCGGCTCAAATCAGCAACTGTAGCTCAAAGCCCATCAGATTAGTTTGCATTCCAACCCCTCCCGATTTAACTCTACAGCACCAAATTAGCGCATTATCTGTCATCTGAGTGCAGTAGTGAAACTGGAAGCAAACAATGGCTTTGCACACACCCTCAGCGCAGTTCTGAGTGAGGCCAGGATTAGCTTTTCCTAACTTTATATACTCAAACCACAAGTCATGAGAGCTATCCTTGTTATTTGCCATGCTTTCCTATTTTTCATCTGAAGAGCCCAATTCACACATACACATAAACAGCACCCCATCACACCATTACTCTTACAGCACCATCCACTAGACATTTACTCAAAAGTAAGCCATTTAGTTCTGTGAGTCTTCCGCCTAAGAACCTGGGTACAGAATTGCAGCGTCATTGATTCTCAGAGTCTGAACACAGGAAGTGCTTTCATTGAAAAGTACTGTCTTCAAGATATTATGAGGCAATATGGAAGCCCTCCAAGATGATGTCTGATTTATGAGAGTCTTATTACACATCATCAGTTGATAGTCAACGAAGACTGGGTAGGCACGTTCTTAACTATGTGCCCAGACATAATCAAGTTTTTAAAAATTATAAGCTATACTCTTTTATGCCTTGAACACTATTCTAAATATAGCTCACACAACTGCAGATTATTCTAGTGAAAGAAAATCTCTCTTGCCAATCCTAAATATCACCAAGGAGCAGAGAAAAGGACAGGAGACGATAAAGAGGAAGGAAGGGTAAGGATAAAGGCATTCCTCCCTGGGCTGCCAACTCATCCTTGACAGGGTAGCGATAACTTAGAAGTCGGGTTATAAGTCATTCACATTGATCAGACCGTCCAGAGTTCTGTTTGGATACCTGGAAGATGTCAAACTACAGATGTTGGGTTGGATCAGAGGATCACTCTTAGTGCATCCTATTCTAAGGAATGAAGTGTGTGTGTGTGTGTGTGTGTGTGTGTGTGTGTGTGTGTGTGTATAAATTTGGTTATATGAGCCACTAGCAGTTTCTGATTACAGTATGTACAACAAAAGCTTGCTGAAAGCAGCCATGACTTCAATAAAAGGATATAAAGGAAATAGGCTTTCTTTTCTGACCTCCAGCTGGGCATGATGCAGCAGCTTCGGTTGCTAATGTGGGAAGGATTTTCATCCCAACTCGTTAGCATCATCATTTTATTAGTATGCCGCCTTTCCATAGTTAAAACCACACATGTCTCCACAGGCCAAAAGGATTGTAATCAATATAAAAGTGAAAGCAGCTTTAAGGGGCAAATACACTTGGCTGACTTACTCCTGACAGACACCACAGAGAACATCTTTAAAAGGGTACTCCTTTTGACTAAGAAAAGTACTCTCCACCCAGCACACCCTCACACTGACACTGGGAACCCAGAAAAGTAGGCAACACTTTGGTGCCAGTGCTGCAGAGGTGACACAGAGAATTGCAGGAGATGGAAGAAGAAGAAGAGAAGAGTTTGGATTTGATATCCCGCCTTATCACTACCCGAAGGAGTCTCAAAGCGGCTAATATTCTCCTTTCCCTTCCTCCCCCACAACAAACACTCTGAGGTGAGTGGGGCTGAGAGACTTCAGAGAAGTGTGACTAGCCCAAGGTCACCCAGCAGCTGCATGTGTAGGAGCGGTTACGCGAACCTGGTTCCCCAGATTACGAGACTACTGCTCTTAATCACTACACCACACTGGCTTTCAGTTGATATTTTCCTCCAAAGCTTCAAGACAGGGGTGCCTAGGTGCCCTTCAAATACTTTGGACCCCAACACCCGTCAGCCTCTGCCACTGTGGCCAAAAGTCAGCAAAGGTGGGAACTGTTCTCCAAAACATCTAGAAGGCATCACATTGCCTACCCCTGCTTTAGGGCCTTCTATCAGATTAGCAGAGAGAGAGAGGTGTGCTTTAGGCAAATTTCCCAGGTGATATGTAGACCAATTTTTGCATTTCCCACATGTACTAAATTGTGATAGTAAAGGTAAAGGGACCCCTGACCATTAGGTCCAGTCGTGGCAGACTCTGGGGTTGCGGCACTCATCTCGCTTTATTGGCCGAGGGAGCTGGCGTACAGCTTCCGGGTCATGCGGCCAGCAGGACTAAGCCACTTCTGGCAAACGAGAGCAATGCACGGAAACACCGCTTACCTTCCCGCCGGGGCAGTACCTATTTATCTACTTGCACTTTGAAGTGCTTTTGAACTGCTAGGTTGGCAGGAGCAGGGACCGAGCAACGGGAGCTCACCCCGTCGTGGGGATTTGAGCCGCCGACCTTCTGATCAGCAAGTCCTAGGCTCTGTGGTTTAACCCACAGCGCCACCCGCGTCCCACTAAATTGTGATAGCCACTTTCTATTAACAATGTTGACATTCCAGGCTAAAAGATACTAAAAAAAGATGTTTATTTATTTAAGAACAGAAAAGTGTACAGGTTTATTTGCTGGTGTGCTAACAAATAGGACTGCTGCCAATGAATTTTGAAACGATTCTTGTCAGATTCTCTTCCCCTAGGCCTGTCTCCATTCTTGTCAGTATAAATGTTTAAATACAAGCTGTAGTAGCTGCCGCAGTTACAGATGGCAGACACAGAGAAAGCTCTGGTTCAAGTGGCAAAGACAGCAGGACTAGATTAGGGTCAGAAACATGTGGCTCTACAGCTGTTGTTGGACCCCAGCTCCCATCAGCCTACGGTGGTCAAGCATAATGAGAATTGAGTCCAGCAACATCTGGATGGCTGCAGAATGCCCATTCCTGCTTCAGAGGGAAAGGAACCTGGGAAATATATGTAACTTATGGTAATATGTTTCTTGGAGGAAAAATATTGTGACATGTATTAAATATTCCAACAGCTATTCCAAAAATATTCCAACAAATATTGGCCTAATATTACCATATGCAAGTAAGTTACACCCAGAGCCTTCTTTTGGGAGATATCTCAAAACATAAGCAAAAGTTATTATACTGGTACCTCGGGTTAAGTACTTAATTCGTTCCAGAGGTCCATTCTTAACCTGAAACTGTTCTTAACCTGAAGCACCACTTTAGCTAATGGGGCCTCCCGCTGCCGCTGCACCGCCAGAGCACAATTTCTGTTCTCATTCTGAAGCAAAGTTCTTAACATGAGGTACTATTTCTGGGTTAGCGGAGTCTGTAACCTGAAGTGACTGTAACCTGAAGCTTATGTAACCCGAGGTACCACTGTAGTGTGTTTTCAATAAGGACATTCTCTTTCTAAGTAGCATCTGACATATTAGATACCACATAAAATATTATGAAATTGAAACGCAAGAATGCTTAAGAAGATTTCTCTGGAGAGCTCTTCCACTTCTTTTCCTAGCAAGACTACTGTTATTCTAACACCTTCGGTGGCTGATGGAAATTCAACAGGTGATGTTTCACTCATCACTTGGAAAGCTGCAGCTATTAAATGTTAGCCTGTAAAGCAGCTGTTAAAAGCCCAGGGAACTGCCAGAACAAGAAGAGTCTGCTTTCTTGGTGGCTTCACCTGATATTTTGCATGTCTGATCGCTTTATGAAGTTTGGGTAGTTCTTTTAACCAAAGCAAACTCCCTCAGGAAATTTACTCCTTATTAGAAGAGACTGTTGGGAGGAATCTTGCAATTAAATGAAAGGCAAGGCAAGATATCAGTTGTTGAAGTTATAAAAGTTAATTACATCCCTTGCAGCCTAGGAGACGTAGTTTACCTGCTATCTCTTTATCTTCTCTATTTAGAAAACGGGGTCTTTATGATTCAGGAATTGAGTGACGCTGTGCTAAAATCAGCTCCCACAACAACTGATGCTGGTGGTAATATAGTGAAGTTTACCATTCCAGCATTGGGTTTTGAGGATCCTCTTTAGAAGTACTTCATGCCTATACAGTAATATTTAAAGTTTTGATTAATTTTACCGTTTTATCTAGAGGCTAAAATTTGTTCCGTAACTTGTCCATAGAAGCTGGGGGGTTTAATTCATTCTTCCATTCTGTGAGCCTGAAAATGCTTCAGTTGATTAGGCAGACCAGTTATTCAGACACCGCAGAGCACAACCTATTTATTCCTAGAAATACATCTTGGAGAACCAACAGCACTTTTCTGAAGCATTGTGTTCTACACTACAGCATGCCTCTTTCTAAAAACATTGTTTTCAAAGAAGGGTGTTCAATATCCCACCCCCCACCTCGCATCTTCTCTACTTTCGGATGAATTTCTGCAGCTTAATATATGTTTTAATAAGAAGCACTTAGAGGAGAATCAAGTCATAGTTATGCTTCTTTAAAAAAAAGTCTTAAAAGATCTTCTTCAACAAGTTTGTCTGGTTAACCTTATCCCGCAAGTTGTTCCATCTGTTTCTGTTCCTCCCCAGGATGATCTCACTCTCATTCGAGGTATGAATAGAGGAGTCCTCAGAAGCATGTTGCTGAATACAAAGTAGCTGCTGTTCAAAAGATTCAACCTTCCTTCCCAAATACACACACACACACAATACTTTTTTGAATCATAAACACAAGAACTGTACTAAATAAGGATTTTCTGTAATCCTAGGATATATATATATTTTTCCTCTAAAAGGTGGGACAGTTAGGAGCTTACTTACAGGCGTTCCATTATGTCCTTCCAGGCTCTGAAATGCAGCCTCTTTCGAAGAGGAGCCTGCTCCCTGCAGCATTCAGACAATTGGTCCCATTATAACCACCAGGAGGCTGAGTTAAAGGGTGGCCTTGCAAAAACATAAACAGCTAGTCAGCACAACCAAAGAGGCGGGACCCGTGCTGTCAGGGGACAGTGCCAGCCAATGATGAGCCTCTTCGGTATCTGTTTGGTTAAGATATTGTGTTTCATTCTTAAAGAGGAGAGTGGGGCAGTGAGAAAAGCTGACAAGGAAAAACTAACTCTGCTGGGAGTGCTCACAGCTGAACAGGGCAGGGGGGGAGGAATGCTTAGACCAGGGGAAAATATGTATCAATAAGGCACTCCAGGAAAAAGCACATGTTTGCTGTGTGTGCCGAAAGCTCACAAGCCACCACATATCGTTTAGTTTGGTCCTGCTTTTGTGTTAAATAAACACACACACACACGGAGCAAAATTTTGGAGAAATTTATCTTGCACTAAAAGCAGCATGATATAGGACCACCAAGACAATCTTGGGTTCATTTCCCTACAAAAGTCATAACCTTTCGGCGTGTCATTATTTCTCAGCCTGTTGTCGTTGACGTTTAGTCGTTTAGTCATGTCCGACTCTTCGTGACCCCATGGACCAGAGCACGCCAGGCACGCCAGCTTAGCCTACCTCAAAGGGCTGTTGTGGGAATAAAAAGGTGGTGAAAATGCACCCTTAATCTCAGGGTTGCGGGTTTGAGCTCCACTTTGGGTGACAGATTTCTGCACTGCAGGGGGCTGGACTAGATGTGGCCCCTTCCGATTCTACAGTTCTGTTATTCTATGTAAAGGTAAAGGACCCCTGGATGGTTAAGTCCAGTCAAAGGCAACTATGAGGTTGCAGCGCTCATCTCGCTTTCAGGCCGAGGGAGCTGGTGTTTGTCCACAGCCAGCTTTCCAAGTCATGTGGCCAGCATGACTAAACCGCTTCTGGTGCAACAGAACACCGTGATGGAAACCAGAGCGCACAGAAATGCTGTTTACCTTCCCACCACAGCGGTACCTATTTATCTACTCGCACTGGTGTGCTTTTGAACTGCTAAGTTGGCAGGAGCTGAGACAGAGCAATGGGAGCTCACTCCATCGTAGGGATTCAAACCACCAACCTTCTGATAGGAAAGTACAAGAGGTTCAGTAGTTTAGACCACAGTGCCACCCATGTCTGTGATTCTATACCGGGCTGAGGTCCTTGTGAAAATAAGTGTCTTCAATACATGGTGAGAGTGGAGGGCAAGGAACAACGAGTGAACTAGCCTTGAAATCTGTATAGGAGCCTTCTACACAGCTGCTTTCAGTGAAGAGGATAAGAATGAACTGTGATCCAGGGGGCTGCAGATTCAGATTTCATGTCATATCACAAATTCAAAGGTGGCCTTAAGCCATATGGAGGTCATATTCTTGACCTGCCTCTCAGGACTGTTGTAGTATGCATGTAAAGCAATTTGAACACTGAAGTGATGCATATTATTTTAATGGACATGATCCTAATAATATTTTCCTGGTCAGAATGCCTTAAGGAAGCAAGTATGCCATCTTGAATTCTGGCAACACCACAAGGCAAGCGGAAACTTCAGCAGCTACTGTTTTCCTTGGCATGTGGTTCTCGTATTTTTGCAGAGCATTTTAAATAATGCTAATACTAATTTCTATACCATTTACAAAGGACACAGCATACACTTGATCATAAAAGCCACGACAATCCATAGGGTTGTCCATGCATGTAACTTCAAGGGCCATTAAGAGCCAATCTTTTGCTGTAGACACTGTTTATGCTTCCTATGAAGAAAGTCATATTTCTTTGTGATAAAACTGCTAAGAATATAACAGTTGCTGTTATTCTGAAAAATTTTGTCCAATCAAGTTTTTAGATCATCGAAATGAGGAGTATTCTTTAATTTCCAGATTCTCCACATGCTGTCCTCTAGTCTTTCTGTTCATACAGAACTATGCATCTTCAATACTAGTCTGCTACAGAACAGCAGCAGCAGCAGCAGGAGGAGGATTACAGGAATCTGGACCCCTTGCCAGGATTGAGTGGATACTTGGTCAGTTGCCCAGTCGCTAGCATCAGGTCTGCTACTACATTAATACTGCATACCATGGTTTAACCTGAAGGTTTACTGCAATGCAAACTAGTAAACTACAGTATTGCCTTTGACTTATAAGGTATTAAAAAGATGATAGCATTAGTCTAAATGAAAGTACAGTGGTACCTCGGGTTACAGACGCTTCAGGTTACAGACTCCGCTAACCCAGAAATAGTACCTCAGGTTAAGAACTTTGCTTCAGGATGAGAACAGAAATTGTGCTCCGGCGGTGCGGCAGCAGCGGGAGGCCCCATTAGCTAAAGTGGTGCTTCAGGTTAAGAACAGTTTCAGGTTAAGAACAGACCTCCGGAACAAATTAAGTTCTTAACCCTAGGTACCACTGTATTATTCAATGGCAGAAACATGGGTGTGGGAATATCTATGGCTGTGCTGGGGGGCGGGGGCGGGGGAGGCCATATGGTCCCCGGTTGGGAAACACTACTTTAGACTGCACACTTACTCATGTAGGTAAGTTACATTGAACATAATGGTACCTACTTCCAAGAAAGTCCAGGGTCACTATGCAGGAAATGCAACAATCATTCTTAAACTACCATGTAGCACAGGGGTCAACAACGTTTTTTGAGGCCAGGCTGGTTCACTGCCTGGCAGACCTCTCAGTGGGCCAGAGCGTGCGCACCTGTGTGTGCCCGTGCATGCACTCAAGCTATTTTCGGTGCTCTTCCACGAGGAGCGTCCGTACGCATGTGCACACACTATTTCCGACACACTTCTGGGACTGAGGAGCGCCCGTGCGCACATGCTATTTCCGGCACTTTTCCAACCCGGAAGTCGGTCCCTGCGGCGAGAAAAAAAAGCAAGGAATCCCCACGCCAATCCACGGAACGGCCGTGGGCCGGTTCCAGAAAGCTCATGGGCCGGAACTGGCCCATGGGCCTTAGGCTGCCGACCTCTGATGTAGCACCACAGAAATCCTGGACTGATGATGAACTATGAAAATACAATACTGCTATCTGGAAATTGTTCCATATAGCAGTATTGTATTTTCATAGTTTGGAAAAGGTGGCCTTCAGATCTAACAAATAATTGGGTCAAAATCCTATGAAAGATCTTTTTCTGGATGTTAAAGGGGTTTTCCTTCCAGCCCTGGTGCTGTCATGTTATTAACAGAGATCACTAGTAATACAAGCTCTGGGGGACTGAGAAACAAGATCCATTTCTTCATCCAGAATATCAATACTAAAATTTATAAGAAGCCTTTCCTTTTCCTAGGTTAACTTTCTCATACTTCTCATAATCTTAAAACTTATCAAATTATAAATCAAAACTATTATCAATGGTCAGCCAAACACCACCAATTATTAGGGGAGAAGGAAAGAGATCTTTCATATGTTTAATTTAGAAACATGTTCCTTTGAAGTGTTTATTATTAAAGCAGTGAGCTGTTTAAGCAGCGGCTACCAGTATATATTCAGAGCTTAACTGGGAAAGAAGAGGTGCACAGATATTTGCATTTGGCAAATATTTGCCATTATTATAAAATTGCATCAGTAATGTGGGTTTTCTGGGAAATTCTCCAGTGCAAATTGGAGTAATTTGCTGAGAGTAATTTGCACTAGAAAAAAATGGAGGTTTTTTTGATGCCCTAGAGAGCGATCTTATCTTGCATGCTTATTTTACTTGTAGTTAATAAAGATAAAAATTTTGGAACTGTCAAGCTTGCCTAACACTGGATTTGTAACATGCATCTATTCACTGTTGCCAATAAAGATATGAAGTGGGATATTTTCTGTGGAAAACACATATCAGTGGTAGGTGGGCGGGCAGCGGCAAAAGGTGGTGGACCAACAAACATAAAATCTACCTTTGTACAGTTTCTACATCTGCCCCTTTCTATCCTTCATCCAGACAACCAGGAGAAACTATCAGATTTCAAGGTTGCATTCCAGTCATGCAAAAATGGGGTGTGGACCCATTAAAGGGTGTTTGGCCTGGTGAGTGTTTTGGGGACCTGACAGAGAAGTCTGGAGGGCCACATTTGGTCCCTGGGTCTAAGGTTCTACATCTCTGAGCTAGCAAGGTAAAAACCAGAGTTTCTGAAAGTGATTTGGTGCAATCAGTTGGTGGCACTCAAACATTTCAGTAGCTGCTCTATAGCTGGGCTGTATGGTTTGTGTACATCAGATGTCCTTTCATCACTCAACCCAATTCCCATAAATTCCCAGTGCTGATAGGAGCCTGATGCTCCAGGCAGGCTTCTAATTCAACAGGTTTAACTACATAAGCAATTCGAGTTTCCCTGTATACTATACTGCAAATGTGCTACATCTTATCTCCAAGACTCAAACTTTTGTCAGATTTTATGTCTCTCCCCCCCCCCCCCCCGCTCCCTACAGAAAGGCTGTTATGCCCAACACAGAAGCAGAGCTATTATTCTGCATTTCATTCTGTCTACTGGTGGGTGTTCTGCTTGATTATAATTGCTAAATTGATTGAAAACAAACGGTGTCCATGGAAAAGACTGGACACACCAAGTGTGGGAAAAGAGAGACTCCACTGTGTATCATTGCTTGGCGTGTCTAAGGACCAGCAATTGTTAACCACAACAATAAAACCTTTCAGCAAACATTTTGCAAAATGTCATCTGGAGTTTCTGGTACCATCCACGTGCCGTTTGTGCTCTTTATCAATTTCTCCTCAGCTGAGATTTTATTACTGCAGTGTTTGTTTGGTGGAAGCAGGCAAGCCAACAACACCAGAATGTGTTTGCATATATGCTTTGCACACACGGTAACAAAAATGGAAAACACACTTCAAATGCTCCCTTGAAAACGCAAATAAACTAAGGGCTGTTTGAAAAATTATGCTTGGGGTTTTTCCCATTTTACATCCCACCTTTCTTTCGAAGAGATAAAGATAGTGTACATAGCTCTCCATCCCTCTCCATATTATCCTCACAAAAATGCTGTGAGGTAGGTCAGTCTGAAATATGGTGACCCAATGAGCTTCATGGTTGAGTGGGGATTTGAACCCTGGTCTCTCCCAGGAGGTCCGAGTCCAACACCTTAACCACTACACCATGATTGGATCTTCCCATGTCATTTCCTTCTCCTAAAGCAGCTGGTGGTGGGTAAGAGAGAAGGCCTCTCCTCCTCCTCCTCCTCCTCCTCCTCCTCCTCCATCATCCATAAACAGCTGATATTAGCTGTGGGCAGGAAAGCACATAGGGAAAGAGACTCAAACTTTAGAAGTTGCAAAGGGTTAAACTCTCCCTTCCTATCCAAATCAGGCCCCTCTCCATGGCTTTAGGAGAACCAGGATGATCTAAGCAGGAATGTCCCACATAAAAATCTAGTTTGATGACTTGCACAGCTGAATTACAGAGGTTTTTGGAGGCAAACAGAATGGATATCTGCTGGCCAAGCCAAGAACAAATCATGACTTGCTGAACTTCAGAAGGAAAAAACCACAATTTCAGATTCAGACAAAAAAGCAAACCAAGTCTTCAAGGTTTGTGCTGGGCCGGGGCTGAGGGGAGAAGGGGTCAAAGCAGGAATGATCAGACAGTGCGTAGTAACATGTTACTCAAACCCAAAGAGCTATTAAACATGGCTTGTTGCTATGTAAGAACTGAGCCATGGCCTCCTTTTCTAGATGTGCTCTCTCCCATCATCAGCATAGCAGATCAGGTAGGGGAAGTTGCTCTAGAAATGAAACCTGGGAGGAGGAATGAAGATCCACATTAGAACCTAACTTGCCAGGCCAATTTCCCCAGGGGCAGAGTGTTAGAAAACTCTAACTCAGTTGAGCAGGTCACCAAACTATGTTACATGGGACACCCGTGGCTGGCTCACCCCACATCAATTCTTCTCATAATGCAGCCAATTGGATTTGGGGCTGTGGGAGAGGGAGGACTAACCTCAGCCTTCTCCAACCAGGGGTCCTCAATACATTTTGGAGTACCAGTATGTTGAATGATCAACGATGATGGGGACTGAGGTCCAAACCATCTGGAGGGCCTAAAGGTCCCCATCCCTGTTAGGAACATAGGAAGCTGCCTTATACTAACTCAAGCCATTGGTCCATCTAGCCCAGTACTGTCTGCACTGAACAGCAGCAGCTCTCTGGGGTTTTCTCCCAGCCCTACCTGGAAAGTCAACATGGGACCTACCGCCATGCACAATAGATACCCTACTACTGAGCTATGATTTTTCTTCTAGTCCCTATTCCAGAGGCTTAAACAGTGTGAGAGTTTTTGAAAACAGGTTTAGGCCCTTTGGGGGTGTTATGAAGTAAACAAAGGGTAAAACAAAGAAAAACTATGCATTCCTATTTGCCTCAAGGGTGCTTGCCCAGGGTGCATTTAGACATGGGGTTTATTGCATTTTTCTTCCTGATTATAATGCAAACAGTTCTATGTTCCTTTTACACTGCATTATCTGTTGTATTATGGGACTGTGGCTTTTGATCACCATGCCACCACATTGCGCTAAATTTTAAAATGGCAGGAAAGACATGTATTCCACGTACGCCCAACATTTTGTTAGGTGAAATTACAATGCAAAACTCTTGCACTTTTCTGCAAGCAAATAACACAGAAATTAGTGCTAAACTTCAGATAGATTCTGCCAGTTTCCCAGAAGTGGTGTTTGTGTTATGTGAAAGAGCGTGTTAAACGTGGAAATTATCACATAAAGAAACACTGTGAAAAAGGAATAAAGTGCTGTTTGAACTTCATCAACCCCAATAGCAGACTTGAATGGCAGTGCAATTTGCACAATATACAGAGTGAACAAAAGATACCGTACTTAGGTCAAATACCACAAGAATAGCTGTACTTGGTCAAGAGAGAGGGGAAATGTTCAATTTTATTTGAAACATTGCCTCAATGCAATTTTTTTCTGTTCACATTTTCAGGGAGAACACAGTTGACATGATGAATTAGAGCAGGCATGTCCAACAGGTAGATTGTGATCTACCGGTAGATCACTGGACGACAACAGTAGATGATTACTGGTAGCTCATTGGCTACCCCCAAAGAAGCTGAACAACTGTGGCTCCCCTTAAAAAAGCTCAACATTTTACCTCCTTCCTAAAAAAAAAGCTCAACAACCTGGACCCCAAAATGGGGGGTAGATCACTACCAGTTTTAAACTCTGTGAGTAGATTGCAGTCTCTTGGGAGTTGGCCACCCCTGAATTAGAGGCAGGTATTTATTTTCCTCCATGTCCAAAATGTCAAGGTCAGCACTAAACTGAACTACCACCAGCATCTCTGTAATTACGCTGTAAATAATTGCTTCTTTTCTCATCAATACTTATTGATTCCTAAGTACTGTGTTTCATGGCTGATAAAGCCCATGTAGTGGTGTTCACAGCTGGCCTTACACAAGGAAGCTATGTTACATGCCTTACCCTGCTGCTTTAAAATGGCCTTTTGATCATCTTGACTTTTTTAATAGACTTTAAAGCATATTTTTAAAAATCTATCTTCAAACGGCAACAGTGGTTATTTACTAAATGACATTGCCCATCTCAGCAAAGAAATAGGATGAGCTGGAAAGTATAAGATGGCAAATTCTGCTTTAGAAGAAACCATTTTCTGTACCCAAAGGCAGAAATTGCAGTTCAAGAATATGTTATAGAAGGAATCTGTCCATGTGAATCCATATTGGGCATTGTTTCATTTAAGTCCTTAACCAGTTTTAAGCATCATTGGTTAGCTTTTGCTTACTAATTAACTAGTGCCTGGACAATAACTGATTACTAATTTAAATTTTATCTGTAGGCTAAAGTACTGTCTGAAATCCATGGCCACCTAGGGCTTTCCAATTTTCACAATTCATTCTGACATACCATTTTTCATTCCTACTTCTCAGTATAATCTTCTGTGAAATATAACTGTTTGGGGTTTTTTTTTTTGTTTGTTTCAAGCTGGTTCAATTGCAGAGGAACAGATACTCCCAGCCCTTTTGCATTGGTCAACAGACCACCACTACTGTGATATTAAAAAACTACAACCAGAACATAGCTCAGTCAGTAGAGCATCTTTGGGTCATGAGTTCGAGTGGGTGAAATATTCCTGAATTGCAGGGGGGTTGGACTAGATGACCCTCATGGTTCCTTCCAATTCAACAATTCTATGTGCATAATGGAACATACCAAGGAGTATAGAGAAAGTGCAGCAAATAATCAGATTTTGGGTATCATGAAAGTGCAACAAATTATTATTTAATTTATTACTGTACTGACTGCAGGGTGGGACAGGGAGGTGCTTGTGGGATTTGCTGTCTCAGGTAAACGTAGGATGAACATTGGTTCAACTAGCACAGTATTCTCAAGACTGACTGGTAGCAGCAGGTCACAGAGAGGGTTTTATCCCGTGCAAAATGTCCCCAGTTCAATTTCTGGTGTTTCCAGGTAGAGATGGAAAAGACTCACACTTGAGAATCACTGCCAGTCAGTTTTGACAATACTGATGTAGCTGTACCAAACGTCCAATTCAGTAGATGATCACTTCCTGTGTTCCCAACACTGTGTTCTCTTGGTCACTGTTGCACACCTTGACTGGAGGACTGGTTTCCTCTCCCCCCCTCATGCTTTTGGCCAACCCTGAGCTTAACTGATAGCATTTGGACAATGATGTCTGAATCAAACTGCTCAACACATGAGATAAAAAGCAAAGCCCTGTCTCAGAGAAGCATTTTAATAACAGGACATCATTTTGTGCATTCAGCAAAAAATAAATAAAATAGAATCTCAGTCCAGATTTTGTAGCACTTTTCACTAAGCTTTTGCCAGGGATGGGCAACCTTTCTGAACCCAAGGACCATATCCAGGAGTGAATGGGTGTTTGGATGCCACATACTTGTGGATATCACCAATACTGGTGATGAGTGCTGTCATACACCTCTCTCTCTCTCTCTCTCTCTCTCTCTCTCTCTCTCTCTCTCTCACACACACACACACACACACACACACACAATTTTCCCACCCAAATCCACCTTTCCCCACTGCCCACTGATTTTGGCAGGATTGGAAGCAAAAGCCTCCCACAACGTTTCTGGTGTTCAAAAGATGGCTGATTAGCAGCATGAGAACAGCTATGAGAACAGCCCTGATGATGGCTGATCATAGCTGGGCAAAGGTGGAATGTGGGTGGGGCTCCCCAGACTACAAAGAGCAAGTGAGCAGCCAAGGACCCTATTAGGGTCAATTTGCAGCCAGGACTCTGAGCCTGACATTTGCTTAAATGGAACTCGTGAACTAACAACAGATTGCATCTGGACATGCACTAAGTGCCATTTGTGCACAATTAAGTAACCAAAGGAAGTCAGTGAGCTACGCGAATTATGGACCAGATTTTCTTAAGAGAGAACAGATTGCCTTTCTTTTTGGCTCTTAACCACTAGATGTTAGATACAATATGAAGCATAGTTGAAAAGGCAGCACAAGCCATCACGTATTTGGAATCTTAAATGTCTCAACTTTTAGCCATTTTTCAAAACCACCCCATGCAACAACATTAAAGTCAAATTCATTATAGCTTAATGATAATCCTTTTGATTTAAAAAATGCCGTCATATTTCTAAATGCGAGACTTTAATCCAGCCTGATCCTGGATTAGACATTTTCCACCAGGCACCTTTCCCAGCTGGGAAATCTCCTTCCTTCACCATGCACACATGGTGCCCAATGACATCATATTCCATTTTATTTTATTTTATTTGCAATGGGCATTGCCCTTGAAACCACTTGTCTCACCAGTTGGTTTGTTAACAAAGCACCCTGTGGGAAGCTGAAACCCGTCAGTTGTCACCAAATAAAATCATTTTCACAGATAGTGAAACAGGGTGTGGCTATTTCAGGAAAAAGGAGAAAGCAGAGCATTTCCAAACTGCATTTAGCTTGTTGGGGTGCCAAGCTATATTTTTATACAGTACACAGTTTTCCAGGTTACACAGAAACAAATGCACAGCATTCCAATTTCACTGCAGTAAAATAGGGAATGTGTGTGGCTTTGCCTGGAACAGCAGAACAGGCTCAATTTCAGTGATACAGAACATTGAATCCATCCCCTCCTTTTCCATGCAGTTTCTCTTCTCCATTTCTGGACTTGTAATAAACCAGGTTGCCAAGACATTAGGATTCAGTAGTTAGTGCTAAGCAGTCCAACCCATGGTTTTAAGTGTGTTTGCAAACCATGGTTTGGAAGTTAACAGTAACCACAGTTGCCTATACAGTAATTGTCTATTTCTGAGCTTACATAAAACTATGATTATTACAACTTGGAAAAAGGAGATGGGAAGGTAGCATGCAAACCATTTCCCAAGCTTCCAAGCCACTTAAAGGAACACCCAAATTGAGACATAAGCAGCCTTTTAGTCTCTTCACGCTTCCCTCCTATAACAAGCATGTGAAAGAATTGCAGTAACAAAATTGCTACATAGATAGAAACGGGATACCGTGACTGAATCTCTAGTAAATAACACATCCTGGAAATAAACAAACGAGACATGACAACTCAGACAGACTGGAAACGGCAGGCATTTCTCATGCAATTATCTGATTTGAGTATGCATAATACCAGTTGCACCTTTTTTTTCTTATGCAAGTTTTATTTATAACAGAATGAGAGTTGGCAAGTTATACTCCCAAAGCCCACATTTCTACAGTCTTATATATTAAAAGGAAAAAGTGAAATAACTTGATTAGGTATGAAATGCATATTTTAAAGAATGGGAAAAGAATGTTTCTTAGGGAAAAAAATCTAAACCTTCAGCATTGAGAAAACCCTGAAGCTTAAAAAATTTCAGTATTTTATGCTTCAAAGGCAATAAAAGATCATCTTTCTACATTACAAAAGGCTATTTTTTAAAAAAAGAAGAAAGGTGTTGCTCAGCATTTTGCTGGTATTGCTGTTTTCCTTTCTAGCAGGTTTAACACACCCTGCTCCAGCTATTCCAAACAGATACCTGCAAAATTTCTCAGCTACAAGTTTGGGTTTATTTCTAAAAAAATTAACCAGGGATGCCAGATTAACAAAAAAACAAACCTTTGTTTTGAGGAATAAGTAATTCCTTACATCTCTCTAGATGTAACACTTTAAAGCAAGCATGGTAAAAAAAATAAATGCTTGAGATTCTGATTTTACCTCTCACAGAAAACCTGCAGTCACTGCAAAACAGTACTTCCCTAGCCACCAATCTTTCTCTCCCCACCTCCTTTAACCATTCAATGTAAAGTCACTTCATTCCTACAAAGAAACATTCCTGCCCGATTTGGTCTTTGGCTTTCATCTTGTTGCTCTTTCAACTAGAACACTGCAGTAAAAACAAAACCACCACCCCCACCCCCGAAACCCCTACCCTTAATTGGCAACCTGAAAGCAGCAAACAAGCCAAGCCAAGAATACTTACATTTGCAATTGTTTGCGAATACTTGTGCAGTGATCCACCGATTAGTAATTACAAAGAAGAGAAAGAGCCTTTTGAACCGTCTCTCAAGCCCAGGAGCAGCGAAAAACAGAGGCTGCTCTCTGAAAGCCGCTCATTCTCTTACATGCTCTGCATGCACAACCCAGCTGCCAGATTTAATAACCATGTCAGGCTGCTTTCCCCATAAAGAGGAAAAGAGGTGACAGCAGAAGATGAAACAGGCTGCATGTTAATCTGCAGTTATGCCAGCACTAAGACTCCCATGAATGCCACAGTATAACCCTCCCCGCCTCCTCCTTAACTATAGCTATAAAACGGTGCTATGCTTTTTTTTAATGAAAGGGTTATCATAGTCATATCTCTTGGAATCGTTATTTCACACCCTGTTATTTTAAGACACATTAACTCCCTGGATTCACCAGGGCCAAAACACACACACAAATGCACCTCGTATTTCTTAGCCCATTCATTTAAAAGGAACTAGGATCGCTGAGCAAAAGAATAATCCGGAGAACGGGCTTCCCCTCACCCCCTTCCTCTGTTTTCCAGCTCTTTAAGGAAAAGGAAGTAAAAAGAAAAAAAGAGTTTTCATTTACCAGTGAAATGTTCCCATGCAAAGTGACTCTGCAAAGGCTGGACCTGAAAGGCTGAAGTGCCCGGATTCAGTGTCCGCGGGGTGAGTGGCATTTCCAAATCAGGACCACCTCCATATAGGCCCACGGTCTTGTGATCAAGAGATGTGCATTTACAGGATGCAGGGGGCGGGATAGCTCCCCACCCAAGATCCTTGCAAGGGAGAGAGGTGAGGAAGAAGGAGGAGGAGGGAGGAAGCGCACCGTTGCATCTGCTACAGCGCCTGTGTGCTGCAGAGGTCACGTGATCCTTCTCATTCCTCTTCCCTTCCCTCCGAGGCACCTGTCTCAGCAGGGAGCAGTTTCTGTGGAAACTGCAGACAGCTAGGTTTCCCCTCAGAGAAACTGTTGCCATGGAAACCTTACATAATGTATATGGCCCAGATTATGAGTGGCCTCCAAAATGGATGTGACATTTACATCCGAATAGTATTTTAAAAACACACACACAGAGAAAAAACTGACCTTGCTCTGGCAGGCTGGCTGAATAAATTTAATTTCGGTCTTTAAACCATGGCAGAAATCCCCATTCGAAGAGATTTTCAAAATGACACTACCAGTATAACGAGGCTGCCTGATACTTTGCTCAGATTGAGGGTTTAGGAGCAATACTTGCCAGTCCGATTTTATTAATGAAGGATTCCCCCCCCCCCTATCCACCCCCACCCCCTTTGCTTCTATAAAGGAAATTAATTTCATTCTATGGTTAAATATTCCATTGCAAAACCATTCATAAACCCTGGGAGCTTTACACCCAAGTGTTATATTACTGTCCGCACAGCTACTTTGAGAGATGCCTTCTGCCCTTAACAAATTCTGAAAGTTAATAACTACTCCACCCCACTGGCTGATGGGAGATGTAGTCCAAAACATATGAAAGGCATCAGGTTGGTGGCGGGGGGGAGAATACCTTGAAAAGCATATTGTTGAGAAATGGTTCAGAAAACAACCACCGTAAAGGTCAAGGGGATGGAGCAACTCCCCTATGAGTAAAGGCTACATTTGGGGCTTCGTATATTTTTTGGAGAGCCACTGGTCGCTACCTCTGCCTTAGCTCCAGGGGTAAAGCACCAGACTTGGATACAGAAGGTGCCAGGTTCAATCCCCAGCATCTCCAGATAGCACTTGCAGAGACCCCAGCCTTGAAACCCCGAAGAGCTGCTGCCAGCCAGTACAGTATGGACAATATTGTGCTAGATGGACCCAATGGTCTGATTCAGTCAGCATAAGGCAGCTCCCTATGTCAAGCTCACCTGTCTGTGGGCCCTGGCTGGGTTTATGTGATTGCAACGGCAGCACTCTAGTCTGAGCAGTGCTAGGTGGCTTTGTCTAGCCACCCTTTGAATTTCCCACAATGACCCTGAACAACGTTATTTTGCAGATACATACAAGATTCCAGGTAAAGAAAAGCCTCTGACAGAAAATAATACACAGTGGTACCTCGGGTTACATACGCTTCAGGTTACAGACTCCGCTAACCCAGAAATAGTACTTTGGGTTACTCAAACCCAAAGAGCTATTAAACATGGCTTGTTGCTATGTAAGAACTGAGCCATGGCCTCCTTTTCTAGATGTGCTCTCTCCTATCATCAGCATAGCAGATCAGGTAGCGGAAGTTGCTCTAGAAATGAAACCTGGGAGGAGGAATGAAGATCCACATTAGAACCTAACTTGCCAGGCCAATTTCCCCAGGTGCAGAGTGTTAGAAAACTCTAACTCAGTTGAGCAGGTCACCAAACTATGTTACATGGGACACCCATGGCTGGCTCACCCCATATCAATTCTTCTCATAATGCAGCCAATTGGAATTGGGGCTGTGGGAGAGGGAGGACTAACCTCAGCCTTCCCCAACCAGGGGTCCTCAATACATTTTGGAGTACCAGTATGTCGAATGATCAACGGTGATGGGAACTGAGGTCCAAACCATCTGGAGGGCCTAAAGGTCCCCATCCCTGTTAGGAACATAGGAAGCTGCCTTATACTAACTCAAGCCATTGGTCCATCTAGCCCAGTACTGTCTGCACTGACCGACAGCAGCTCTCTGGGGTTTTCTCCCAGCCCTACCTGGAGAGTCAACATGGGACCTACCGCCATGCACAATAGATACCCTACTACTGAGCTATGATTTTTCTTCTAGTCCCTATTCCAGAGGGTTAAACAGTGTGAGAGTTTTTGAAAACAGGTTTAGGCCCTTTGGGGGTGTTATGAAGTAAACAAAGGGTAAAACAAAAAAACCCTGTGCATTCCTGTTTGCCTCAAGGGTGCTCGCCTAGGGTGTATTTAGACATGGGGTTTATTGCATTTTTCTTCTCGATTATAATGCAAACGGTTCTATGTTCCTTTTACACTGCATTATCTGTTGTATTATGGAACTGTGGCTTTTGATCGACATGCCACCACATTGCGCTAAATTTTAAATTGGCAGGAAATACATGTACCGTATTTTTTGCTCTATAAGACTCACTTTTTCCCTCCTAAAAAGTAAGGGGAAATGTGTGTGCGTCTTATGGAGCGAATGCAGGCTGCACAGCTATCCCAGAAGCCAGAACAGCAAGAGGGATCACTGCTTTCGCTGTGCAGCGATCCCTCTTGCTGTTGTTTTCCTTCTCCAAAAACTAGGTGCGTCTTATGGTCTGTTGCGTCTTATAGAGCAAAAAATACAGTATTCCACATACGCCCAAAATTTTGTTGGGTGAAATTACAAGCAAAACTCTTGCAATTTTCCGCAAGCAAATAACACAGAAATTAGTGCTAACATTCAGAGATTCTGCCAGTTTCCCAGAAGTGGCGTTTGCGTTATGTGAAAGAGCATGTTAAACGTGGAAATTATCACGTGAAAAAGAAACTGTGAAAAAGGAATAAAGTGCTGTTTGAATGCAGCCATCATCAACCCCAATAGCAGACTTGAATGGCAGTGCAATTTGCACAATATACCGAGTGAACAAAAGATACCGTACTTAGGTAAAACACCACAAGAAAAGCTGTAGAACCAGAACTTTGCTTCAGGATGAGAACAGAAATCGTGCTCCGATGGCACGGCAGCAGCGGGAAGCCCCATTAGCTAAAGTGGTGCTTCAGGTTAAGAACAGTTTCAGGTTAAGAACGGAACCTGAAACTGTTCTTAACCTGAGGTACCACTTTAGCTAATGGGACCTCCCGCCATCACCGCATGATTTCTGTTCTCATCCTGAAGCAAAGTTCTTAACCTGAGGTACTATTTCTGGGTTAGTGGAGTTTGTAACCTGAAGCGTCTGTAACCTGAGGTACCACTGTACACAGATGCACACTCCAACGCGCCTGGCTTAAATTCAGTTCAGTTCTTACCAGGCTAGATGACATACAGCTGGCTCCCATATCCTTTACTCCAGAGGAGACCGGCAGAAGCAAAAGGCAAATGGCAAATGTTGCGGAGAGCAATGATGACCAGTCTCTTCCCCCAGCCTCTTGGAAGTGCCAACTGTTGGTGCTGGTCTTATTGCACATTTCCTTTCTTTTAAAAACATTCCCCCACATGAGCAAAGACAGTTGGGGAAGTGGGTTTGATTGTGGGCAGAGGACCCTCAGAAAGGGTTAAGCAGCCCCTCCCCTGCTGCTCTTCCACTGTGATCACAGTCTTACATGGCTGTTTTTTGTTTTTTTTTTTTGTGGGGGTGGGGAGGAAATCCACACGAAACTCTTCTGCCTATCTACATGTAAAATTCTATTTGACCCTCCAGAGCTGCTCCGTATGTGCTCTTTTCCGTATAGAGCTGCTCCGTATGTGCTCTTTTCTGTAATTTGACACTGTGAGAAATGAAACTCATAGCTTCATTGAACACTCACAGCCTCTGGGCCATGTGCACATTAGATTTCATGCAACACTCGGAATGTTAAAAAAAAAGTAGCTAAGCTTTGACTGCCCAAAATCCTGAAGTTAAAAATATTGGCTGTGTTCATATTCCAGTTTCCAGTGGTGGGATTTAAATCCATGTTCACATGACATATCCTGTACTTTGTTATGTATCCTGTACTTCATACGGATTGAATAGACAAATTAAGAATGATTTAAGCACTCCAGAGTGAACATTTTTCTACATAGGATAAAGACTTCCCTGCCCTGATTTGAACAGCTGAGGAGAAAGGGAAGAGCTGCGAAATGCGCCAAGAAGCAACAACTTCACTGCACCCTAAGGTGGTAATGTGAACACATCCTAAAATAGTTGCTGGGTCCAGATGCTTGGCAATGCTCAGGATGCTGGCCTAGAAAAAGTACAGTGGTACCTCAGGTTACATATGCTTCAGGTTACAGACTCTGCTAACCTGGAAGTAGTACCTCGGGTTAAGAACTTTACCTCAGGATGAGAACAGAAATCGCGCAGCGGTGGCATGGTGGCAGCGGGAGGCCCCATTAGCTAAAGTGGTACCTCAGGTTAAGAACAGTTTCAGGTTAAGAACGGACCTCCAGAATGAATTCAGTTCTTAACCCAAGGTACCACTGTATTATGAGGCGAACAGCTCTCAGCTGTGGGCCCTGTTTGTTGTTGTAGACAGTGTGTGTGTTAGTGTGTTAAATTTATGTAACACCCTTCACCCCAAGATCACAGGACAGTTTACAGCCTATACAACCATTTTGTGCTGGGGTTTCCTTTCCTGCCCCCTGCCCATGCATTGCAGGAGCACATGTAAGCGCGCCATGCACCGCCCTTACCCAATGTGGTATAATAAGAAAATTGTACTTAAAAAAAAAAAAGTAAGTATGCATAAAAGGTAAAGGTAAAGGTACCCCTGCCCGTACAGGCCAGTCTTGCCAGACTCTGGGGTTGTACGCCCATCTCACTCAAGAGGCCGGGGGCCAGCACTGTCCGGAGACACTTCCGGGCCACGTGGCCAGCGTGACATCGCTGCTCTGGCGAGCCAGAGCCGCACATGGAAACGCTGTTTACCTTCCCGCTAGAAAGCGGTCCCTATTTATCTACTTGCACCCGGGGGTGCTTTCGAACTGCTAGGTTGGCAGGCGCTGGGACCGAGCAACGGGAGCGCACCCCGCCGCAGAGATTTGAACCGCCGACCTTTCGATCGGCAAGCCCTAGGCGCTGAGGCTTTTACCCACAGCGCCACCCACGTCCCAAGTAAGTGTGCATACACTTCATCAAATTCCTGTAGACATGCACACAACAGACTGCAGGTTTCTTGACTTGGAACGATAAAGACATTCATCATCATCATTACTTTATTACTATTATTAACTGCTCTTTAGTGCAAATCTAGTATATTTAAAAATCTAGTATATTTAAATAAACAGGTAAACAAAAATTTGCACACAGGTTTCCAGCTTCAGGTTTCCAGAACTTATGGTGGGTGAGGAAATATTAATCGAAGGGAGGAAACAACAACACAGTGCGAATACATCCCATCAAGGGCTGCCCACTGGTGTAGAGAGGAAACGTTAAGATAGATTTCAGTGGCATAAGATGGAAAGTGCTCATGTGTGCACCCACATATAAATTAACACCTTCTTGTGGACACAGCCATGTTATTTTATTTTATATTGCAGTCATTGTTTGTGTTTGTTGTGTATATGGCATTGAGGATTGCATTTGAGAAGCAGGCTATGCGTTAGTCTGCTTAGAAATAATTTTGTGTCCAACTTCAAAGCACCACTAACTCAAATGACAACATAGCCAAGCTTGTCTGGTTTCCACAAGGTCAGTTTTACTATAAAAGAATCCCGAAAATATGCTGAAGACATTGTGCAACAAAGTAATAATATCAGAACACCGTTCCAGAATCAGAAACAGTGTTGTTGACGCGCCTTTAGTGCAACATTTTATTCAAGCGTCACATTCAGATGAGGATTTAACATTCTTTGTGATCTGGGCTTATCAAGGACCTGTAGAACAAGCCAAAAAGATCCTTATGCAGAAACAAACCAGATTTATTTTTCTGCTCGATTCTTTGCATCCCTCATGTTTAAATACAGAAATAGAGTATAGTTGTTTTCTCTGAGTTATTATTAATATCTTGATATATCATTGATAACCTTAAAAAAGGTTGAACATGGTGGTTTCAAGGAGGTCACATTAAGAGGAAAAAACTTTGCTGTAGATTGCTGCCACCTGTAATTAGAACATTGTCTCTCTCTATAAAAGCAAACATAGTACTAGGTAAAGGGACCCCTGACCATTAGGTCCAGTCGTGGCCAACTCTGGGGTTGCAGCGCTCATCTCGCTTTATTGGCCGAGGGAGCCGGCGTACAGCTTCCGGGTCATGTGGCCAACATGACTAAACCGCTTCTGGAGAACCAGAGCAGCGCACGGAAACACCATTTACCTTCCCACTGGAGCGGTACCTATTTATTTACTTGCACTTTGACGTGCTTTCGAACTGCTAGGTTGGCAGGAGCAACGGGAGCTCACCCCGTTGTGGGGATTTGAACCGCCGACCTTCTTATTGGCAAGTCCTAGGCTTTGTGGTTTAACCCACAGCGCCACCCGCATCCCTAAACATAGTACTACTGGTTGTTTAATGCGGTATCTGCCATGTCACTCATTCCATGTCTCTGATACACAAAATATGGTATGTAGATCCATTGTTCAATATCTGTGTTATATGTTTTATTTTTTTAATTTGTAAAAAAAACAACACCTACATTATTATGTTTATCTGCATTATTTAGAGTATGCTCGGCTGACGAAGCCCAGCAGGGCGAAACAAGGTATTATTCCGGGAATCCTTGTCACGTTTAAGTTCTTTCGTCTGATACCAGCATACAACAACTATATGTTGCAAAGGCACATGTTAAGATCTTTTGTATCCTTCGTCCAATACCTGCATACAGCAGCTGCATACAACAACAATACTTTGCAAAGGCAGATGTGGAACATTACAAGGAAAAGTTCGTCTTTTGCAAGTACTGCTTCTTAAAGTTGTTACGTTTGGAACACAAAAGCTTTTATTTGGACATTACATATATAAGAACTGATCTGTTTGTATTTCCTGTTCTAAATGTTGGTCCTTAATTGCTTCTACTCAACTAGATAATGTGAAAAGAGTTATGTTTACATGATATATAGAGAATTTATATAGTTAAACACAGCCAGTTACGTTGTGGGTATATTTGTTAGTCAAATTTATGTAACTATCAGTTTGATGGTGTTGTATAGGAAGATATTGTGCAAGTGAGCCATGCAATGCATTGGGCGTAAACCATCCAAATAACATTACACTATTTCCCCAATTCCAAAATCTCATCAAATTAAGAAATATTTTATCTTTCCTAAATACAGGGAGGGAGCAAGGAGATGGTGAGGTTTTTAAACAATCAAGTATCCACATTTTCCATGTTTGTGTATTTTAAAGGTGGGAACTGATAATGATTCGGTTCATTGACCAAGATCATTCATCTTTGAAGCAACACAAGTAGGTCATATTCTAGCCCAAGGTGGTTGAAGCATAAAGTAACACTAGCAACCATCTGACAGATGTTCAGTGACCTATGTATGCAATGCCTATATAGCTGTCTTTTCCTTGGAGACAGGAATGCACTCCATGAAAAGAACATATAACCATAATTATGTCTTATTTTCATTTTCTTTGTTGAAACTAAGCAAAGGATAGAAAAAGACACTTTCCCATAGAGGATACCTCATATAAATAAAACTACCCACAACAGGGTAGTTTCTTATAGGAAATGGGTGTGATTTACCATATAATATTGTTATGAGTTTGGGGTGTGTGTGTCAGTCTGGATGATATCCTGGGCCCCTTCTAAAACCTGTGATCATATAGCTGTGAGGGTAAAATGTGTATAATAACATATAAGAACTGCCAAACCAGTTCCTTTGTCAAAGTAATGACTTTGGCTAGCTAGTGAAGTACCACAAATTAGCATATCCAAAGAAGCTGCTGTGTGCCATAGAAGCAAACGGTGGGCCTTTCCCCTCCCTCCCTCGCCTACCTGGTACCAAGAGTATGTACAGTATGTAGTCATTAATTTGGATCATACTGTGGTATGATTTTTGCCCTGTTCTGTAGCAGCCATCTTTTAGTGGGCTGAGGTACCATTCACATCCTTAGTGTTGGAAGAGCACTTTTAAGAATTTTGTTTTAATGTGTTTAGTTTTTCATTTTTTATTGTGTTGTGTTTTACAGATTTGTAAATCATGTTGAGACACCTTGTAGAAAGTGGTTAAAAATGTATAACATATGCCACCTTTTTAGTCTAGTCCCGTAGTTATCAGTGTATATTTGAATTCTTGCTCCGTGTATAAAATTGATTTGAAAGATTGGGGATGTGATAAAGACTGTGAATGTGTACCTTTTCTTCATCTTCCCCCCACCCAGTCCTGATTGTGATTTAATTATGTTAAGGCATAAATAATCTGTTTTAGAAAAGACTAGCAATTTTTCCAGGGAGATAATAATAACCTACTACGTTTCATTGATGCCAATGTCATTTTACCTACTTTCCTTAGATATGAGGAAGCTGTATCAAATTAGCCCATAAAATTGTTGCTGGGTTTTGGGCCTGAAAACCTAGATATTTTCAAAGGCAAAAGGGGGGGAGGGGGGAGATGAGAGAGATCCCCTGAGAGGGTTAGGAAGAGTTGAATTGCCACTTCAGTCCTGAAGCTTTGGCAGATTTACAGCGTAACGCCTTGAACTTCAAAGGCACATTGCTCAAAGGGAGCAAGGAGAACAAATTGAAAAATGAATATTGTATATAATACAAGGCTTTCTTAAGAAGGCAGGAACACTGTTGCCTAGTGTGTGTGATATTTCAGTGCTTTTAAACATCTACTGCAGCTTCCCCAAAATGTTTAGAAAGTACTTCAAAATGAAGTGTAATATCCATTGTGAAAGATCAATCTCTGGCTTTTCCAATTAGGATACAGTGGTACCTTGGTTTGCAACTGTTTTGGATTACAACCGTTTTGGATTACAACCACGTCAAACCCGGAAGTGTGTGTCCCTTTTTTTTTATTACAACCCATTTTTTTTTTAGGCCCCATTGACGAAAGCACGCCTTGGGTTACAACCTGTTTTGGTTTACAACCGGACCTCCGGAATGGATTATGGATGTAAACCAAGGTACCACTGTAAAGTTAAACTGATGGCAATAGATCGCTATCTTAGAAGATAGTACAGTGGTACCTTGGGTTAAGAACTGAATTCATTCTGGAGGTCCGTTCTTAACCTGAAACTGTTCTTAACCTGAGGTACCACTTTAGCTAATGGGGCCTCCCGCTGCCGCCGCCACACGATTTCTGTTCTCATCCTGAAGCAAAGTTCTTATCCCGAGGTACTATTTCTGGGTTAGCGGAGTCTGTAACCTGAAGCATCTGTAACCCGAGGTACCACTGTATCTATGTACTGTGATATGAAAAAACATAATGAGCTTTTTTCTCTAGTGCAAAAATTAACTGAGGTTGGTGGATGGATGGGCAGCGAATGGTACATTTGAGGTTGCATTGTGTTAGCCAATTAATAATTTACTAAGCAGTTTCTTGTGAAAGCTGCACATGCCTAGCAATTGAGAGGAGAGGAAGCAGAGGAGATTAGCTGAAGGAGACAACAGAAGTGAAAAGCATGCTTGCCAGCAGTATCCCCCTTCCTTTTTAATTCAGCCTTTGAGCAAGGCCCTGTACATTTCCCCAACTCGTGAGAAGGAAACCTCAAGACCTGGGGCAGTCAAAGGCCACACAACACTCACCATGTAAAAAGAAGCTGAAATCTAATGTGTACATAACCCAGAGGCTGTGAATGTTGAACGAATCAAAGAGCTTCATTTCCCACAATGACAAATGACAGAAAAGAGCGCATATTGAGCAGGTCTGCAGTCTTTACAGAGGGCAAAACTGGATTTTTGTGTGTGCAGATAGATAGGTGGAAGAGGTTCCTGTGAGGGTGGTTTTTTTTGGGTGGGTGGAATCCAATGAAAAACAGGCATAGACAACTGATCAGAATGGAATAGCAGCAGGGGACGGGCACCATTTTACCACTCAAGCCCACCAAACCAGTTGTGTTTCCTCATGCAGGTGGAAATTATAAAGAAGGAACCTTTGTGAGGGTCTTAAGCAGAAAACAGAGAGTTGTTCTCTCCTGCTGCTCTTCTCTTCCAGATCTCAGTCTCCTGTATGTATCTACATAATTGCATCTAGTTGGCCCTGTCCATCTTGCATTCCCCTGTGCATCCTCTGATCTCTTCACTCATTCAGTCTCCACCTAGGTCATCACCATTTATCTGCCCTGCCCTTCTTAATGACAGCTAGCCTAGCAGCTTTGTCCTGCCCAGAGAGCCACTTCTGGGTGCTCTTTGCAGTGGCAGTCATCTGTGCCACCACTGGAAGTGGTGGATCCAGGAGCAGCCGTAAACGACGCAGCCACTCCTTTAGAGGGAATGCAACCCCATCCAAAATGGACAAGCAGGTCCAATTCCTGGCCCCAAGAATTACGTACTTATCCACAGTGCTTCAATCAGGATTCAGCTTCGGTTTTGTCTTTCTCCAGCTTCCCAGTGCACTCATACATTTTTCTCTGGAACCTGCACAACCTCTTTTACTCTGATAAGGAGAAAAGAGCTGGGTGTCATCAGCATACCGGTGACACTTCACTCCTAATCTCCTAAGGACCACTTCCAGTGGTTGTTAAACAGCACTTTGGATGAGATGAAGCTCTGTAGAACCCTACAGCTCAGCTTCCATGGGGTCATGGAGGAGTCTACCAATGCTACTTCATGGAGAGGAGCCTGAAGGCAGGAGTGGAAGCATCATAACATGCTACCTCTGTCACAAGAGACTAGGACCCTGCAAGACTTGACATCTTTCTGCAGGGCCTGCAAGACAGTGCTGTTCCACCTGGCCTTTGGCTTGGACTCAGTCTGACCCTTATGTTTCCCTCCCCTTATGGTTTTGATCTATGGGCTATTATTAGGCTGCCTTTTAAATTGTATTTTTAACCTGTATTTTAAATTGTTTTCTCCCCTTCCCTACTATGTTTTTATTGTAATTTTACTGGCGTTAGCCGCCCTGACCCCGGCTCTGGCCAGGGAGGGTGGGGTATAAATAAAAAATTGTTATATTATTATTTATTATTACCTCCAGCTCCCAGCCCACAGAGCTGATCGAGCTGGAGACCATGGTCAAAAATATCAAATGCCACTGAAACATCAAGAATGAGCAGAGACATGCTCATCATGCCCCTCATCTGATAACAGGTCATCCATCAAGACAACCAAGCCTGATTTTGTTCTGAAACCAGGCCTGAACCCAGAATGGAATGGGTCCAGATTATCCGTATATGGTGCTGAGCTGCCAGTACCTTCTTGAGCACCTTTTCATAACCTGCACATAGCACTTCCTGGTTCAATATGGGATTCTTGAGGAATGGGCACCCTGCCACCTTCTTAAGAGCTGTAGGTACCTATTTCTCAAGGATGCATTTACCATACACTGGACCAACTTGGTAAATCTCCCCCGCCATTCCAGCAACTTCTAAGCAACCATGATGGACAAGGGTTGAGAGGAGGGAGGGCCGGGCTCAGTGGTGCCAAGTGCAATGTTACCTAATTGAATCACTTTTATTTTTTAAAATGAAAGCAGACACCTGATGTTCATTATTTATATATGTAATAATAGAAATCGAAGGGACGCGGGTGGCACTGTGGGTAAAAGCCTCAGCGCCTAGGGCTTGCCGATCGCATGGTCGGCGGTTCGAATCCCCGCGGTGGGGTGCGCTCCCGCTGCTCGGTCCCAGCGCCTGCCAACCTAGCAGTTTGAAAGCACCCCTGGGTGCAAGTAGATAAATAGGGACCGCTTACCAGCGGGAAGGTAAATGGCATTCCGTGTGCTGCGCTGGCTCGCCAGATGCAGCTTTGTCACGCTGGCCACGTGACCCGGAAGTGTCTGCGGACAGCGCTGGCTCCCGGCCTCTTGAGTGAGATGGGCGCACAACCCCAGAGTCTGTCAAGACTGGCCCGTACGGGCAGAGGTACCTTTACCTTTTACCTTAATAGAAATACCCCGCTAGTTTCGTGATCCTGTAGACCACAGGATCAAGCTTCAGAGCTCAGTTTCAATTTCCTTGCAACCTCTTCCGCACAAGGAGTTAAAGAAAATGAACAAAGTGATTGACAGTCCAAAATCACTCTAATTCAGCATTTGGTTAGACTCCGTTGTGATTTAACCTTCTTAGAATAAGTAAACCACTGTTCTGAAAGGCCAAGAGTGATTGGAAAAGATGAAAAACCTTATTTAAAAAGCCCACTATTACCACTATTTTCCAGTTCAAACTAGCTATTTTAGATAGTCTAATCACAGGCTCTTTCCAAGGAGGGCATTAAACTAGCACAAATATGTCTCTGAAGGAGAGTAGTCCATTTTTCATCTCTCCTGGAATCCTTCTCTATATATTTTAGCCAAGGGGAGGGGAGACAAATGGCAAGTCATATCAGACTTTTGAAAAGCACATATAAATTACCTTTGGCAAAAATGTTTAGCTGAGCACATTATATATAAGCTCTAGGTGATAATAGAGACAGAAATGAGGTGGCAGAGAGAGAGAGAGAGAGAGAGATGGGGTGGCAAGAAAACACACACACACACACACACACACACACACACACACACACACACAACTATGCAGTGCTGCAAATACCAGCCCACTTACGGCTCTGAACCTGTTCACCACCAAGTTTACCTCAGGTAAATATCACGCTCAACAGAAAAAAACAAAAGGTTCCCTACTGATGTGTTAGAGAAACCTTCAGTGGCTGAACCCACCCCTATCTCATTCCTTCACCAAAAATGTTATCTTTTGGATCTTGGGGTTATGGCTCAAGACATTTTTCTCCCTGAAGCAACAGGCAAGATGGAACATACCTACAGAAGCCAACGGGACTGGCAGAGAATCCTCCATCACACCTGAGGGCAGCAGGCTAGCTTGGAGAATGCAAGGCAGCACAGCTTATGGGGCAGATGGCAGCCCGTGTGGCACAACAGAGAAAAATAGCTGGAGAGGGCTGCAGCCGCCTACCAATCTCCTAGCATCTGCTTTCTGAGGTGGCTGCCTCATTCTGCCTAATGGTAGGACCAGCCCTGCTTGGTCACCATTGACAGCTCAAACTATGAGTCTGCTGAATATGGTAGGAATTTCTAACTTCCTTTGTTACAAAATTGTTGGATGAGAAAATTGTGGGTGGTGCAAATTGTGGCACTTACTAGGAATGCTGGTGAAATCTGCTTTAACCAGATACTTATCTAAATTGTTCCATATTTTCAAGATTGATTCAAAATGGGAAGTGAGCCAGGCAGACTCTAATTTCAATTCAGAAACTCCAGGCATGTTTTAGGATTGATTTATTTTTTATTTGTGAAATTGAAGTATCTTACCTTTTTATGTTTTAATGACAAATTGACAGTGTCACTTTTTCCAGGCTGTAGCCACTTCTGATATGGAAGAATTGGGGGGAAATGACTAGGCATCCCAGCAGATTTCACCAGGCTTCAGTTTGGAAATGGACCAGTGCCAAAGGAGAGACAGATTAACCAGAACCCAAATTTACCTTGGGCACGGATAAAATCTAACCCCTAAGAGAATGCCTGGATTGTTATTTCCTACCCACCCTTTCAAGAAGATGCCATTGCCAATGTTTCACTGCACATGTGATTATGCCCCAGGAGTACATAATCTCTAGCCATCTAAAGAGTTATGCAAACTGAGTGACTGCAGTTATCAACAATCAAATGGGCTATGCCTGCCAAGGACACAAACCTTTGTGTGTTGGAAATTGTGACTCTTTGGCCTGCACCGATAACACTGCTGTAATACTGAAGTTATAAGGTATTTAAAAAGAACATAACTGATAGACGTGCTCTCAGTAGGTGCTGACTTTTTGCATTTCAAGGTCAGTTCAGTTTGCCATTTAACCCTTGTGAAGATTGCAAACCTGTAGCATCAGAATCAGTAAATAGACTTACATTCACAGAAATTCTGAAGACCGAACAGGAATTCTAAACACTTAACATTTATCTGAAATTTTAACGTTAGCAATTTTGGATCGGCACCAGTTGCTGAAATACATCCAAAGCCTCTTCATTTCTGCATTGGTTCCTCTACATTTTCCACTTTGACTCAAGTCTTTGTTGGCACTTTACCACACGTTTAAACTGAGCAACATAAAGTTGTTGTGGAACTGCTTTAAATGCCAGAAGCATGTGCCAGAATATTACAGAGACAGAGAGCAATTGTGGAGAAAAGTCTCTTTTTCAGCACTGTCTGTTAACCCTTTCTTGACTGGACATCAGTACTTCTTTGTCAAGGACTGCTTTGTCACAACTCTCCTACTTGACCATTACCATATTCATGCGCACCCAGGGTCCTTCTCACTGATTTCCATAGAACTTGCTTCAAGATAGGCAGCCCCTTAAGGCAGGAGCCATTTAAATTCTACACAATGCTTAGTTTTGGCTTCTAGTAACCATTTAATTGTTGCAATAAAAATAATATTAATGGAAAAGAGCCAGTCATTACTTGTGTTATCCTTTTTGTAATCCTCACAGCCATGTTGTTATTACCCCATTTAAAAAATATACAGTAACCTTCAGATATTTTCATATGATGCGAAAGTGGGATGGAGAAGGGAGTTTGTTCATGCAGAAGTAACAACTCTAATTAATTAATTAATAATAATAATAATAATAACAATAATAATAATAATAATATATTTATACTCCACCCATCTGGCTGGGTTTCCCCAGCCACTCCGGGCGGCTTCCAACAAAATATTTAAATACAATAGTGCAATTCTAAGTTATTATAACTGGGGTGTGCAGTGTGGAGCATTCATGTTCAGTATTCCATACCACAAATACTATACACCATTCCACCTTCCCAACCAACTTTCCATTTCTTATACCCCACCAACACACACACAGCATTCTGTGGTTACTAAGCATCCTCAATTCTCACTGAGTTGTTTTGGAACCCCTGCCCCCGCCCTGGTTAGTTCCTCTCCTTCTAAAGATATTTTGTAGCTCTGCAAACCTTGGGATACCTTCAGTCTTGTTGATGCCACCTATTTTTTGCAATGTAAGGTTACAGTGTGTGTATTATAGTCAGCTAGCCCATAACATGCACAATATGAAACCACAGCCCCAGTAACACTGATTATATTGGAACTTTTTGTGCTTTTAAAATATTGTTCTGATGCTTCATTAAAGCAATTCTTAAGAACAGATGAAGATTTCGGTTTTTGTAAAAGCAAGAGTTTGTTTTGCAAAACCTGACAAGAAAGAGCAAAAAATATATTTCTGTCTCGTATATCGCTGGAAGTCTGTCAGTCTTGATAAGGTTCTTCTCTAACCAAAACCAATTTCCTTTGCTGCAGTTTTGTAAGCAGTTTCCTGTCAAGCAATATTTATATAAATACTATAATCCATCTACGAAGCACTCAGCTATGTGAATTTTACCAAGCCTGCATTGCCCCACAAGACAACTGAGAGGAAGAAATGTGCATAGAGATTCCTGCTGCTTTAACAATTGTGTGTTTGTGCACACAAAGGATCGGAAGTTGTTCTTCTCTTCCCAGAATAAGGAAGATTCTACCAGCTTTCCCCTCCTCCATATTCCACACAATTTACAAAGGTCTTCCAAAACCAGGAATAGGAATTCAGGGGTGCAGAGGCTAAGGGAAGGCAGAAAGGCCCTGTTCCAAACTTTCTGAAGCATGGGTAGGCAAACGAAGGTCTGGGGGCCGGATCCGGCCCAATCACCTTCTAAATCTGGCCTGTAGACAGTCCGGGAATCAGCGTGTTTTTACATGAGTAGAATGTGTCCTTTTACAGTGGTACTTCGGGTTAAGTACTTAATTCATTCCAGAGGTCCGTTCTTAACCTGAAACTGTTCTTAACATGAAGCATCACTTTAGCTAATGGGTGCCGACGCACCATCACTGCGTGATTTCTGTTCTCATCCTGAAGCAAAGTTCTTAACCCGAGGTACTATTTCTGGGTTAGCGGAGTCTGTAACCTGAAGCGTATGTAACTGAAGCGTAAGTAACCCGAGGTACCACTGTATTTAAAATGCATCTCTGGGTTATTTGTGGGGCATAGGAATTCGTTCATTTTTGTTTTTCAAAATATAGTCTGCCCCCCCCCCCAATATAGTCTGCAATTTAACAAACACAGGATAAATTCATTATTTAAGTACACAAAACAAAGCAAGAGTTAACTGACAATAAAATTTCTGGTTCTGGTCTTCCTGCACTCCAAGAAGCCTTGGAGGCATAGCGTGGGGGGTGCAGGGGGGGCCGGCCGCACCAGCCGCAACATCTGGGGGGGCGCTCGCACTCACAGCTCTCTGCCCCAAGTGCTAAAATCCACGGGTTAGGGGGCGCAAATTACTTGCCTTGCCCCGGGTGCTGACAACCCACGCTACGCCACTGCTTAGATACATTTCAGAGGGGAGGGTCATCTCACATACAGCTGGCTCCCACTTCCTTACTCCAGAGGAGGCTGGCAGCAGCAAAAGGCAAATGTCAGGGAGGGCAATTAGGGTCAGCCTCTTTCCTAGCCTCCTGGCAGTACCAACTGGGCAGGTATACTTATTGGAGATACTGTATGTGCTACATCTCTTGCAGAACGAAGAGGAGAATCAAGACAATCAAACAAAAACATGATGTAAAAATAATAGCTGAATGGAGAATGTTCTGAACAAAGCATTAACTACTGCAAAAATCTTATGTACTTACTGTAATGCTACAGAAGTAAGATTGGGTTGGATGTGCACATAAGAGCCCTGGGATTCTAGAATGGTAAACCTGGGGTCTGCAGAAGAAGAAGGACTGCAAAACAAAGCTTCTGGTTCTGGTCTTCCTGCACTCCAAGGAGCCTGGCTTAAATACAGTTCATATGGGAGGGTCTTTTCACTTGCCTAGATGACATACAGCTGGCTCCCAGATCCTTACTCCAGAGGAGGCTGGCAGCAGCAAAAGGCCGATGTTGGGGAGGGTGATGGGGGCCAGTCTCTTCCCCAGCCTCTTGGAAGTATCAACTGCTGGTGCAGGTCTTATTGCAGTTATTGGGACACCCTGCCTGCTGCAGTACAACAGATGGCCACCAACTTTAGTTGTGTTTGGTATCTGTTGAAGATTTGTTTATTCAACCAAGCATTTGCAGATCCTAATTCCTAGTATTTTAGTGATATGTAGTTACTTAGTTTCCTGTGGATTTGTGTGTTTTTGTGGGTGGGTGGGAGAGAGAAAGAAAGAGAGTGTGTGTGAGAGATAGTTTCTAATATGGTCTTATTTTTATGTGTTTTGTAAACCACCCTGGCATTTGATAGTGAAGGGCAGAGGTTTATCTTATGTATCTAAGTAAGGAAGTAAATAAAGCATGACCCTGTTCTTAGCTCACCAACCTAGAGAAGGACAGTGCAATACAAGAAGTCATTCCCCTCTCTGAATTTGTTTTGCTCGCCCTTAGAGACTTGTCACAATGACAGATCTGATTGGCTGTTTAGCTGGGTGACATTATCGCGTGTGACCCCCAGGTTGGTAATAGTGGTGGGGAATGGTTTTGATGCAACTGTACAAAGGGTGGTGAACTATGTTGTTCTTGTTTTGAAAAAGTGTCTTTCAGGGAACATGTTGGGTGGATTTTCATTCCGGAAATTTTCTCCCCAAACATCCAGCACACAATAGAGATTTAGGTCTGGTTTAAAGGAATTGGAAGGCAAGTGGCAAAAAGCCCTTCAGCATGTTGCTGCAAAATGGATTTGCAAGTTTTCCAAGCAGTGAACAAGCCCCCTGCAGTCCAGGTTGCTTCCATCACTTCCCATAGGGTTTGCATGGGCTGAGACTGTGCTCATCAAGAGTAGTACCTTTTAAACATGGATTTCTCCTTCCCTACCACCAATTTATGATGTGAAATTGCTCTCATTGATGAGATGGGTATTGTTCCCACTGGAGGAACATTAGGTGCTATTTTGAGTCATCAGAATTGCTCCCCCCCCCCCATCTTCTTTGCCTAGTTAGTAAGCTAATAGAAAGCTTTACAGCAATACTCCAGATCCATCTAAAAATCCACTCTACTTTCTATGAATCTAGTTAATGTACATACCCGCCCTCTGTTTCCAAAACTTTAGCCCTGATTCAATCTATTGAAATCCCCTCCAGACCCCACCAGGCCCTGCAACTCCAAAGACTGTTTCAACCTGAAGCATCACCGCTGGCATCAGATGAGTCAGAAATCTTTATTTTAATTTTTGTCATGTACAGGCTGAATATATCCACTTCTCCGCACATCCATGCTTCACCAGGCTAATGTATTTGAGTTTCTGGAACAAGTTTACCTGTAGATTTCTATGCTTTCAAGGTCTTTTAGGATACATCCTGTTATCTTTGTCAGTGTACTAAGAGGATTTTAAGTCTCCAAGTGATCCTTTAAGCCTCTAATAATAGATTACTAAGGCATTTTCTGCATATCAAAAGATAATACATATAATGTGTAAAGTAATATATAATGGGCATTTCAATAATATATTAAGATTGCTAATGACTTTAATTTCTGGGATCTGTATCAGATAAATGTTTATTTCCCCTGGCCCTTACATACTTAACATGTTTGTTCTGGAAGATGAGCACAGGACCCTGCTTACGTGCAATTTTTAGACAAATAAATTAACACACCCACAACAAAGATATGCTAGATAAGTCAAAGGCTTGGGTTATATATACGTCCCTCCCTATGCATAGAATTCAGAGCAAAATAAACATGCAATTCTTGACAGCATCCTGGTAGAATAAAATCTATAATAGGAAATCATGGTTAACCCTGAAAGGACACCATCACGATGACTTAAAGAGTGACAACTTTTTGATAATTTAACCAAAAGAATAAAGGTACACCATGATGTACACTGACTTGCATTATGTATACATTAGTGGCTTAAAACGAAGTAAGGTCATTTTGTCCTAAATGACTTGAAAGGTCATTTAAAGTTACAATTTTACATGGCTGCACACACCAAAGAGAGGACGGGGATTTCTTCACCCCATGTGTATTGCCTGATTTGTTTCTCCATGCCTGCGCCAACCTATTCAGCAAAGATTTTGTCATATTCAACAAAGCTTTTGTCTGCACACACACACCTCAGGTTAGCTACTGCTTGCGTTTTTACAAAGGATGGAAGCTAGTTTGAGGGGAAACACATCGATCCACAGTATTTCTCAAGAAACTACATGGATACATATGGATTGTGGCCTGCATCATGTTAACTCAGCTTTGAACAGCAACGGCGGGAACACACTGGAGCTGCAGTAAACAGCAGTGTGCGCACAGCCTTGGTGCTTTCATACACGGATGACTCCATCTTGGAAACATCATCGCTCCAACTCCACCAGGCCAGTGACTGCATGTATCACAAGTGTGGCCAACATAATATTTTTTTTCTCCACCAGTCAAAAGATTCAGGAAAAGGCTACAGACCTATCTGCATCAAACCATTGAATCAATCATATGCTTAGAACATAGGAAACTGTCTTGCCCATTGGGCCATTTAGCTTAGCACTGTCAACAGGCAACAGCTCTCCAGGGTTTCAGGCTGGAATTTCTGCCTGGAGACACCAAGGATTGAACCTCGGACCTTCTGCATACAAAGCATGAACTCAGCCACTAATCTATGGCCCTTTCCCTACTTAAAATACCTGTTTAGTAGTCCTAGGCTACTGCCTTCTGACTGCTGCTGAAGCCCACACAGTTCTTACAGACCATGTCCCACCCTTTGAGAATTTTTCAGACCCAGTATCCTACCTTGTTCTCATGTTCTTTGGGCTTGTGCTCTTGAGCCTATTTCTCAGCTCTGCAGCATTTCCATACCGCCAGCAGCCATGCAGCACAAACTCAAGAGATAATACATTGTGACACAGCCTCGGCTCGCCCCGTCTGCTTAGCTCTGATTTATATCTGTAGACTTTCTAGCTGTTTTCTGCGGACAGCAACAAAGAAACAAAAGCTATTGGGGAAAGCCGGGGTGCGGATGAAGGCACAGCGTGTTCCTCCAGCATGTCGGAGGTGGTTTTCTCTCCTGCTCGACTGGTTGGTAGGGCATGAAGGAGGCTGAGGCCAAGTGAGGCCAAGGGCTTGATAGGATTTAGAAGTAATCCTAGGAAGAAGTAGTGAGAGCCCATGTCACTTTTGCATGAGGGAGAGCTCATCCAAGATCAGGAAGTAGGAGTGGTCAACCTTTCCTGATCAGGATGCAGTTTCAATGCTTTGCATACTTCATGGGAGCCATTGGTCCTATTATTATTATTATTATTATTATTATTATTATTATTATTATTATTATTTACTTTTGGGTTTCTTCTGATCTCTCTCTGCTGCCACCAACTTCTCTACACTCTCCATGCCCAGTGGAAGTGAATAAGGCACTGCCCCACCAACTTCAGCCAGCCCCCCACCTGCCTACAAGGGGTCCAGGGGGTGGCATTGGTTGTCAGGTTCCATCTCCTTTAGTGTTGCCCTTGCACAACTCAGCAGGGAGGAGGATGGGGACAAAACTGTAATTTGTTGGCTCAGCCTATCATTGACTCCGGCTCTGCTAAATGTTGGTCTCCTTGCCTTCCGCCTTGCCACTCTGATTCAGCATGAGCTAGCACGGCCCGAACTAATCTTTCCTCCCTTAAAGACTATGCTGCTACTTACTATAGAGAAAGCGCACCTTTTCTGGGGTGGCGCTGAGCATTCAAAAGCCATATCTAACCAGTTTGCCAAGCGCCATCATTACTGTCCTTGAGCCACCCAGCAAAGATGGTCCTGTTTTCCTGATCTTTCCGTTAACAATCATGGTGTTTATCATAGTTTTAGGCCCCATCTACACTATGCATTGAAGGCAGTATAATACCACTTGAAACAGTAATGGACATTCCTCACCCCCCCAAAAAAGAATCCTGGGAATGGTGATTTATTAAGGGATATACTATTTGTTAGGAGACCCCTATTTCCAGAGTTTCCAGGGAAGAGGGATCAACTGTTAAACCACTCTGACAATTGTAGCTCTGTGAGGGGATTAGAGATCCCCTCTTATAACCCCCAATAAACTACAGTTCCCATGCCTACTCATGCAGTTTCTTTTGCTCAAAAAAGTTGGGAATATTTATTTTATTTACCTTCAGAGGCTGAAGGTGGCACACATGGGGATATCTCATTTCATCATCATAAAAATCCATGCAGCAAGCTAGGCGGAACAACACTGACTTGTCCAACTCTGACTTGCAATGCAATTGGGGCGGGCGGGCAGGGATCTCCTTCTCCACACATAGCTGTTTGTAGTTATAAAGAAATGGCCCTTTGGGGTGATATGGTCCTACAATAATTCATAAGCTATAAATATTGTTATAAATGACCTCCGTGGGAAATTCAGCTGCTGAAAATCAATATTACATTTCATGTGTTTTTGTCTTTATTGCATCTTGTGGATTGCATATATAGGAAAACACATAACCACAGAAAAATAATAGCAAAAAGTTAGCTTGTGGCGATGTTCCCCCATGAAAAGTGAACAGATAGACTCACGCATGGAAAAATCCATACCCACAAATGATCACTGAGTGAAGTTTTGGCTTTTTAAATGTTAAAAAATTGTTGTTGGTCTGCAATTATTATCTCATTTGAAGTGTTGCTGATCTGCAATTCAAATCTCATTTTAAAAATAAACCATCATTAATCTTGGACTCTAGGGTGTAGAGATAAAATCACCTTACGGATGTAATAGAATAAATCTTTAAGTTCTATCAGGTTGACAGGCACAAGTGGGGTCTTCTCTGTGGTGGCCCCATCCTTATGGAAGGATGTACCCTTTCCAGACTACATTTAAATTAGCCTGTTGTTTCAGTCCTGTTCTTGCTGGCTCATGGAGTAACAGAGCTATTAGGGCACAGGCAGCACAGACATCCAAGGCCAGCCCAAGGAAAAATCTCAGGTAAGCAGTAGTTCAAGCAAGGGCACGGGCACACAGAGGGACAATCTGTGGCCTAATTCCAGCCAATGAGAGGCTCCAGAATAGAGCACAGGTTTGGTAGAAAGGCATTGTCCCAACAGCTCTGCCAGCCTGGTTCTGAGGTATCTGAGTTGGAACTACTGGAACCACACCAAAGGGCCTGCTGAATTCTGTCAGTGGTTGTCAGTGATAGGTCTCCTTAAGAGGAGGGACTTGCTCACAAGGAAACTTTAACTCCTGAGGATTCTTTCCCTGAACTCTGCCGCTTTCCTTATGGGTGGGATTCAGCCTGCTGCTTAAAGTCCAATCATTCCCACAGGTTCAAGGCCCATTTAGCCTCAGCTTCTGAGAGTCCCGATTTAATAATAAGAATAATTTATTATTTATACACCGCCCATCTGACTGGCTTTTTTCCAGCCACTCTGGGTGACTCCCAACAGAATAATAATAATAATAATAATGTGATAAAACATCAAACATTAAAAACTTCCCTAAACAGGGCTGCCTTCAGATGTCTTCTAAAAGTCATATAGTTGTTTATTTCCTTGATATCTGGTGAGAGGTGTTCCACAGGACAGATGCCACTACCAAGAAGGCCCTCTGCCTGGTTCCCTGTAACTTCACTTCTCACAGTGAGGGAACCGCCAGAAGGCCCCCTGGACCTCAGTATGCAGTCCAGGCTGAACGATGGGGGTGGAGACGCTCCTTCAGGTATACTGGGCCAAGGCTGTTTAGGGCTTTGAAGGTCAGCACCAACACTTTGAATTGTGCTTGGAAACTTATTATTGTCCTTGGATCTACTGTAGTTGGGTCCTGGGGTTTGCTAAGTGCTGTGGGGTCTAGGTCACCTCTGATAAGAAATCCTCTAGTTGAGGCATAACAGAGGGGCTACATTTTATCAACTCATCGTCACTTATTTATTATTATTACATTTTTGGCCTGTATTGAAAACAGCATTTTGATGGTGTTGCTTTAATTAATTGTATGTTATATAGATTGATTATGTGTGTGAGAGAGAGAGAGTGAGAGAGTGAGAGAGACAGAGACAGAGACAGGCAGACAGACAGACAGACCTAATGATTGATTATTGTCTTCCCATTTTATTTTGTAAGCTACCTTGAGATGGCTTTCTGCTTGAAAGCAGCCCTAAAAATATTCTCAATAAAAAGGCTGATTAGTTGCCCAAGCACAGTTTCTGCAGATAACATACATTACTACCAGACTGAGAGGGTTTTTGCTTATGAATCTTTCCTGCCCTGTCAATGCAAAATCTGAGTGTTTGGATACTCTGCTGTGGCTGACATTTAGCCAACAATCTCCTATCACTGATGTCATGGATGTTCTAAATAAGGACAGAACTGTGAGCTTAATCCTAGGAAATCTCTACTGAATTACAAGCTACGTCTCTAGTTTCCAATCCAAATGCTCTAAATGAAAATGAAAGAGGATGACTTGTTTACTAAAGACACAATAGGCTCTGCTAAACCAAAGTGGGCCTTCTCCGCTGACCCGAGAGGGTTACCAACTTGCAATTTCTAGCAACCACAACCCCTTGAGCTGGGAAAATGGCTGGAATGGTGAAAGAAGAAACCCAAACTGGGGTGGGACTGATATTGGGCCCTGCATTAGGACTGCCTTGAAACTCTTCACTCCTGAAATGCTTGCTTGTTAATATGGGCAGATTTACATGTGGTGCCAAACCATGGCTTGGCATTTCATGAGTAAGCAAAAATAGTAAAGGCAGATCAAATGGCATCTCTGTAAAAAAGGAGACATCAGCTTTTATTAATATTTTGCTAACGTTGACACTCGCCATTAATAATCATAATAGCTGCCACAGCCCTGAACGGGAAAGAATGTTAAAATAAACGAATGAAAACCTGCGAATGATCATTTCCATGAGCTATCTATAGTCTGAAGTAGGAGCTGTCCTGATTTAGAAGCGTTTGATGCCACCTAGTGGGAAATAGAGGTATGTCCTGATTATTTTTTTACCAGGAACAGAATGGATTCGTATTTCCTGACTTGTGACCCTGAGCAGAAGTCCCAGATCTTTTAAGAGAGAAAACTGGTACAGGACTGTACTTCACTCTCTCTTCGGACAGCATCTACAAAGACGCCAATGCAAAAGCAGTCAAATATAGCAATATCAGTTCATGCAAGACTACACTTGCTGCTTTACAAATCAGTTCCCATTAGCCAAAAGCAGCGGAGCATGTTTTCACCATTCAGTTTCATCAACAGAAGAAGCAGCGAAACAGAAAACGAGGGCTGATTCACATTTTGCACAAGAGCGATCCCATATATGGCACTGCAAGCGCTTGGATTGAGGAGCTTTAGCCAATCCTTGAAAAGGAGACTGTATATAACCCGCACTTTCTACTAGATTAATCTGAAATTTGAAACTGTGCCCTGCCTGTCAAGAACCAGGAAGAACAAAATAAAGTAATCAGTACTCTTGGAGGGTTTTGTTGAACAAAGATTGTTTTCTGGTGAGGTTGAAATTGGCTGGAAACAAAACAGGTTACTCAGTGAGTTTGTCACAGAGTCCTATCAATTTCTCAAGCCATAATTCCATTTTATAGCATGTAATGCTCCACAGTTATAAAACTATTAAAAACCCTGTATATAACGTGGGAACAAGCCTCTTGCACAGACAGTTTTAGGCTTCTCTGTATCACCTTGTAAAATGTACCCCAATTCCTCCCATCTCTTTGCTCAACTCTCCCACAAATTACTTAAGAACAAATATCTGAGGCATGCAAACTTGGCCAGGAGAATAACTGTGTTGTTGATGTGAGTCCTTTAAAAAAAAAGTGTTTGGGGAAAGGGAAGAAGGAGATTGTCCTTTGGCATTTAAGACGGGAAAGGCGTCTTTTATTTATTCATTTCGAGATCAGGTGACAATACTGTGACTGAGTGTTTAATTTATTTACCTTCTGCTATCAAAATCAGTGAAGTGTCATTGACAAGTCTCTTTCACAGTGCAAAGTGAAAATTCCATGTGCAGAGCTAAAATGAGGCAGTTACTTTTACTAGGCCAAGATATGAAGCTAATTCTGTGAATGCAATTAAAGTGTGTATTTTTTTTTTTTTTTTTTTTAAATATTTTATTAAGGATTTTCTTGTTTTACAGAAGTGTAGTGCCTCATATATATTTTTCCCCATGTAACATTTTTACAAATCCGTTTCATTTGTTGAGGCATTAGGGGGAGAAGAAAATAAAAATAAAAATAAAAAAAGGAGAGAAAAGAGAAAGGGGGTGGAGAGAGGGAAGATGGATAAGGGTGGGATTGGGTGGCGGTGTTTCTATTATGTTTAATGTATGTAGAGTTTGGTGTCAGCGTGCTTGTGTTGTTCACTTGTGTTCCTTTGGTGGTGAGAGAGGTTGGGGTTGGCCTAGGGTGTGATTGTTTGCTTGTGATTGGCTGTGGTGATCTTTGTTTTCGTGTGTGAGTGAGGTGGGTGGGTGTTTTGGATCAGGTTAGCCATATTGATTTGTATGCTGTTGGTGGATTATTGTCATTGTCCTGTTGGGCTGTGTGTGTGATAAAGGGGAGCCATACCGGGGTGAAGGCATCTTCTTCTGTTTGTCCCCGTGTCAGTTTCAGTTTATTAGTTAATTTTTCTAGTAGGGCTGTTTCCCATACTATTTGATACCATTGGTCCATGCTTACTCCTGACAGGTCTCTCCAGTGTCTGGTTATGGTGTTTCTGGCTGCTGAGAGCAGGTGGGTTATGAGTTCTTTGTGGTGTAAATGGGCATTGTTGTCTTGGAAGATGTTTAGTAGGGCCAATTCTGGGGTGGTGTCTATTACTTGCTTAGTTATTTTACAAATTTCTTGTATGGCTGTTGTCCAGAATAGTTGGATTTTGGGACACTCCCACCACATGTGGAAGTATGTGCCTGTGGAGGTGCACCCTCTCCAGCATTTTGGTGAGGTTCCTGGGTGTATTAGCGCTAGTTTCCTTGGTGTTAGGTACCACCTGTAGGTGAGTTTCAGTGTGAGTTCTTTTCTTTTCGTTGATATGGATTTAAAGGGGGGTTTAGACCACATTCTGGTCCATTGAGTGGGGTTTATCTCATAGCCTATGTCATTCTCCCATTGATTTTTGATTGCGTCTAGGGGATTTGCAAGATTTTGGAGTAGTATTTTGTATATTGCGGATACCATCCCTTTACCGTTTCCCTTTGTTGTTAGGAGGAGGTTTTCGAAGGTTGTCAGGGGCCTAGTTGCTGCTGATTTTACTGTTGGGTTGTTTAAGAGGGCATGTAGTTGGTGTTGTGTTAACCAGGGCATTTGGGTGTCTTCTAGTTTGTCTTGTATTTCTTGTGTTGACAAGGGTTTGTTATTTTTATAAAAGTCTATTAGGCGATACAAGCCTTTGGTTCGCCAGGTTTTTATCTTGAGGTTTTGTGCTGCATGGTGGAATAATGGGTGGTATGCCAGGGGGATTAGTGGGGATGGGGTTGGGGATAGTTTGCCTATTTGTGTTTTCCATGCTTTGAGCATGGTCTGTGTGTACCTGTTAAGTGTTGTGGGAATTTTCTTTAGTTTGTTTGGGAGGAGTGGGTATGTTGTGGTGCAGGTGTTTTCAATTGTGTCCCTCTCTAGGTGTACCCATTGTTTTGTCTCATCTTCTAGTATATATGGGATTATATGGCGTATTTGGTTGGCGTTGTAATATGCTTCTATGTTGGGGATTCCCCATCCTCCTTCTGAGGTGGGGAGGTGCAGGTATTTGGGGCTTATTCTTGGTTTTTTATGTGAGAAGATGAAAGAGTGTAGTTTTCTCTGCCAACTGTGAAGTTGGGTTGAGGGGATCCAGATTGGGAGGGTTTGGAATAGGTAGGTTAGTTTTGGGAGTGTGATCATTTTGATCATGGCTATTTTGTCTGAGAGAGTGAAATTCATGTTATTCCATCTCTTTAGGTCTTTGTTAATTTGTCGCCACAGGGGCTTGTAGTTGTGGAGGTATAATTTATTGAGGTTTCTGGTTATTTGTACCCCTAGGTATCTGAACTTGGTGTGGCAAAGTTTTATTTTGGTGACCTTCGTGAGTTCTTTTTGGGTGTGAGGAGGGGTGTTGAAGCACATAGCTTCTGACTTTGTGAAATTTACCTGTAGGCCCGACACCATTGCAAATGCGTTGAGTTCTCTGATTAGGGAGGTTGCTGTGCTTATGGGGTCTGGTGTTGTGACCATTAGGTCATCTGCAAAGAGCCCTAATTTATAGGTCCTGCCTTTTATTTCCACTCCCTTGATGTCTGCGGCTGCTCGGATGCGGATTGCTAGGGGTTCCAGAGCCAGGATAAATAAGAAGGGAGACAGTGGGCATCCTTGTTTCGTGCCTCTTTGGATAGCTATAGTGTTAGAATCCATATTGTTAGTTCTGCATTTTGCTGAGGCTTGGGAGTATATTTGTTTGAGGATTTGTAGGAAGTTGGGGCCAAATTTCATGTTAGTTAGTACTGCTAATATGTATTTCCACTCCAAGCAATCAAAGGCTTTGAGTATGTCTAGGGACATAATTGTCAATGGGAGTTTGGTTGCCTTGCTGTGTTCGATCAGGTTCAGTAGTTTCCTGATGGGGTCTGTTATATTGCGGCCAGGGACAAAGCCAGTCTGGTCTGGGGCTATTAACTTGTGTAGGAAGATTTTTAGGCGGTTGGCCAAGATTGATGTGAATATCTTGTAGTCTTGGTTTATTAATGAGATTGGGCGGTATGATTCTACTTTGAGGCTGTCTTTTAGTGGTTTTGGGATGGAGACTATTTTGGAGTGGGTCCAGGTTTTGGGGATGGGGCCTCCTTTTATGATGTCGTTGAATAGGCGGGTCATGTAGGGCATCAAGGGTTCTTTGAATTTCTTATAGAATTCTGCTGTGAAGCCGTCTGGGCCTGGGGCTTTGTGTGGTTTCAAGTTTTTGAGGACCGCATCTATTTCCTCTGGGGTGATAGGGCTATCCATGAATTCCTGTTCCTCATCAGTTAGGGTAGGCATGGTCAGTCCTGCTAGAAATTTTTTGATTTCCCTCTCTGGTGGGTTATGGGAGGTGTATAGGTTGGAGTAAAATTCTGCAAATTCTGAAATTATTTCTTTGGGGGAGAATGTTATGTTGCCGTCTTTTTTGGTGATGCAGTGTATTCTTGTTTTGAGTGCTTTTTTCCTACATCTATTTGCTAGTAATCTGGAGTTTTTCCCTCCATATTCATAGAAACGTTGTTTAGAGTATAGAATGTTGATCATTGTTTTGTTGATTTCTAAGGAGTCTAGTTCTCTCCTTTTCTGTTCTATAAGTTTGAGGAGTTTTTTAGATCCTGTTTGTTTGTAGCGTGATGAGAGGGCTGTGATGTCTTGTTCTATTTTGCTAATTTTTGAGGAGGTTTGTTTTTTAAGGAATGTTTTCTCTTTTATGCAAGCTCCTCTGGTGACCGCTTTCATTGCGTCCCATAGGAGGGGGGTTGTTGTATTGTTTACATCGTTTTCTTTGAAGTAGTTTTGGAGGGTTTTTGTGAGACTCTCTCTAATTTGTTTGTTTGTAGTTAGGATGGGACTGAAGGACCAGGATGGGGTGGTTTGTGTTCCTTCTCCTATTTTAACAGTGACTTCTACTGGGGCGTGATCTGTGATTTTAATGTTACCTATGTTTGTTGATTCTACTGAGGGAATCAGACCCTGTGTGAGTAGAATGCTGTCCAGTCTGGACACTGTATCATGGCGTCCCGATTGGAATGTATGGCTGATGTCTCCCGGGTTTTGCTCACCCCAAATGTCATAGAGACCCCTGTTTTTTAGCATTTTTAGTAACTTGTAAGAGTTCCTGGTTGTTGGGGGTTTCCTTCGGAGGAAGGTTGCCCATGGGGTTGTGGGGTGGATATCTTTCAGGGATATACCTTTCATATTTAGATTGAGGTCCCCTCCTAGGATTGCTTCCCCTTCAGAGAAGGAGAGGAATTTGTTTAGTGTTTTCTGGAAGAATTCTAGTTGTTTCGTGTTTGGGGCATATATGGAGCCGATTGTCAGTTTGATTTTGCCATCTAGTGTCCCTTTAGCGAAAATGAATCTGCCTTTTTTGTCCTTGAGGACTGTTGTGGCAGTGAAGTTCAGGTCCCTACTGAGTATTATGGCTACACCACGGGCTTTCCCTGAGCCTCGTGCGACCCACTGTTGACTAAAGCGGGGGTCGCTCAGGAGTTTGCTGCCTTTGGGTGGATTGTGTATTTCTTGTAGGAAGGTGATGTGTGGTTTCATGGTGTTTATGTATGAGGTGATGCGTTTTCTTTTGATGGGGTTTCCCAGCCCCCTCACGTTTAATGTAATTGCTTTTAGGTTAGCCATTTTGTTTATCTATTATGTGGGGCGATTCCCTGCCAACCCGTTCGGGTTGTCTTGTGTCTCTCTCTTCGTGTTGTTTAAAGAACCAGTGGGGTTGCGCTGACCTAGGGTGTGGTGGGTGGGGGGCTAGTAGGATTAGAGTGAGATTTGGGTTAAAGAGTAGGGGGTAAGTTGTAGGGAGTTTCCTATATGTAGTCATATAGGTGTTTGTTTGGGGTATTTTGGGCCATCTGGCATTTAGCCAGTTGGTCCTAGGTCTCAGCTGGTGTGGAAGGCCGTGTTCAAGGACAGGCCGTCCCCCCTGTTGTCTGCGATAGGGGGTGATCAGCGAGACAGTGTGAAGTGACTTTGTAACGTCGCTGTCAGGTATAAGGTTTGTAAGCAGTGTTGCCAGTATTATGAGCAACATTGTTGGTGTGTTGGGGTGGGGATGTGGGTGCTGGTACGCTCTGGTGCCACCATAGTGCTGGTTGGGTATCAGATTTTAGCCTGATTGTGGGTTGTGTTATTAAGGTTGGAGTTGTTTTTCCTTAGTATGGAGTATGAGGATGTTGAAGGTGTGGGTGATGGGGAATGTGGTTGAGGTCGTCTGGACTGGTGTTGGGGTGGGGATTTCTGTGGGGGTGCGGGGCTGGGGGGGGTGTTGATGGTGTTAACTAAATCTATGTTTTGGGGGGGGAGGGGAAAAAAGGGGGGGGGAATCACCAGTCCTTCAGTTTGTGGTTTTTTCCTGGTTGCTTCTTTCAGCCGGGGTTGTTGTTGTTGTAGGGTTGTCCATCTGCGATGAGTTGGTTTGGTTGATCTTGGTCTGGTTTCTTGTGTCGTATGGCCGGCGGGACGGTTCTGAGCATGATGCTTGCCTGTATTGGTTTGCGTTGTTGCGCCGCTTCTGTTGTATCTTTTTCTTCTGTACCATTGTCCAGTTGTTTGCTGTTGTTTCCTCGTGGTTGGGGCTGTCGCTTGGTGGGTTTGTCGGTTTCCATTCCGGCGGGAGGTCGAGTTCAAGGTTCTTTAGTAGTTGCAGGGCCTCAGGTATGTTGGTAGCCATGTGTTGTGTTGTGTTCGTTGTTACAATGAGGCGGAAGGGGAAGCCCCATCGGTATTTGATCCCTGCTTGTTGGAGACGCTGGGTGCATGGGCGCAGGCTTTTCCTCCGGTTTAGGGTATCCTGAGATAGGTCCTGTAAGGCCAGAATGGGGGTTTCTCCATATCGAAGGTTGCTTGAGTTTCTGAGTTGGTGCCATATTTCTTCCTTCTTTCGGTAGCGTGTGAAACATACAATGATGTCTCTCGGGGGGGCGCTGGGTTTTGGCATAGGTTTTAGGGCTCTGTGAGCCCTCTCCAAGTCCTCTGCCTCAAGTTTCAGGCTTGGGATTGTGTTTTTCAGCCAGCGTATAATTAGGTCTGCTGGGCTTTTCTCCTCTGTTTTTTCAGGAAAGTTGCGGAAGCGGATGTTACAACGTCTATTGCGGTCTTCAAGGTCGGCTTGCTTAATTTTCATCTCGTTGTGTTCTGCTTCCATTTGGTTTACCAGTTCGTCCAGTTTCTTGTTCACACGTGCGTTCTCCTCCCGGTATTGTTCTATTATTCTTTCTTGCATTTGGTTCTTGTTCTCTAGAGCTTCCACTTTGGAGGTTAGATTGTTGATTAGTACCTGCATGGGAGCCATTGTGGCCTTCAGTGCTTCTTCTAATCGTGCTTCCATTTCCCTCAGATCTCGTTTCGTTATTGGGTGGTCATCATCTTGAAGGGGAGCTACCATCTTAGCATTGTTTGCCATCTCCCTGGTTGGTGTCATCTCGGTCTCCCTGATGGTTTTGGTTTGAGGTTGGCTTGGCGTCCTCTTGGGGTTGGGCGTGTGGTGGTTAGGAGTTGTGGCAGTGGTGATTCCTGGGTATTGTTGGGTTGCTGAGCTGATCAGGCTTTGTTGGCTGGTGGCTTTTACAGAGCGTTTCGATTAGGTGGTCATTTGTGTCACTTCTAGCCTGTGTTTTAAGAACTTCTCTAGGGCTTCTGTAGATGCCTCAGCGGTGCCGCCGAGGCGGGGGGGGGCAGGTAAGTAGAGATGGGTATACTAACGGACAGACAGTTCATATAAAGGGAAGGGGGTTAGCAGGTAGAGATGCAAGAGATTAGAGGGTATATGTTTAATTTTCCTCCATTTTTAATTACTTTCCCACAAGCAAAAAATAACAACAATAACCAGGGGGAAATATTATTCTTAAGAAAAACAAATCAAACAAAACCATGCAGTTATTTTTTGTTCTCCAAATGGGTATATGGAGGAAATTTTTGTTTTAAAAGAGAGTGGTGGTCGTAGCTGGGGGCGAAAGATTCCCCCCTCAGGAGCAGGCGAACAAGAGCTTTAAAAAGAGAAAGAAAAGAAGAATAATTGTATGGCTCTGCTCTGTCTTTTAAAAAATAATAATAATATGTCCCCCCAACCACCGCCACCACTCTCCGTCTGCAGAAAAGCAACCAAAAATGTACGGGTAAAAGATAAAAATGAGAATTAAAGGTAAAAAAAAAAGGGGGGGTGTCTTTAAATAAAGCTTTTTATTTTTATTTTTTTTTAAATGAGTAAAGTATAGGTAAAAGAGGGTAGGTAAAAGAGAGTGGAAAGTCTGGGGCGGAGTGGCAGTCCCAGGAAATGGCCTGTGATGGTTCAGGGCTGTTTTCTGGGTACTGCCATTTTAAATCTTAAGAGGGGGGTTTGAGGTGGAAATAAAATGAGGTTTAAATTGAGGATGTGTGTGTGGAAAAGTGTGTCTTTAAATAGTGAGTAGAAAAGATAGAAATAAAAGTAAAGATTCAAATAAAGGGTGGCTGCAGCAGCAGTGGCCCCTCTTTTAAAAAGAAAAGTGGTAAAAGTAGGTATATGGGGGGGGAGGGATAAGAAAGATGTATATATATATTTTCTTTAAAGGGAGGGAGGGAGGGGGAGGAAAGGGTTAAAAAAAGGGGGTGTTAAAAAAAAGGGGGGGGAGGTTGTTTTTTCTTTTCTGTGGTCTCCTTTGTTATGCAGCTTCTCTGTGTTCTCCTTGCCGCTGGAGCTCCCGGTAGGGCTCAGCCACGTGCGTTTTTGGTTTTTTTTTCCTTCCTCCCCGAAGCCTATTTTGCCTTCACCGTGCTCACCTACCTCTCCTCTGCTTTCCCGTCGGCAGAGATGGGGGCAGCAACGGTAAATTTGGGGCTCCTTTTTCTTTCTTTCTTCTTCTTCCTCTCTCTCCCTTTCTTTCTCCCTCTTTGCGTTAGTTCCACTGTCCTCCGGGTTTTGGAGCTCCTCTCGGCTGTTGGGGGGGGGGGGGTCGGGTGCCTTTCCGGCTCAATCAAGGTCGTGGGGGGTGTTTTGGCTCCTTTGATAGATGCCCGGGCACCCCCAATTCCTCTCCGTTGGCAGTGCTGGCAGCAGCAGTTCTGGGGGGTCCGGGAATCGGTCACCAGAGCCTTTTACTCTGGCTGGCTTCAGGAGCTCTTTTCTTCTGCTGCTGCCGCCATGCTGCCTCCATTAGTTTTATCTTAGGTAAGAGGTGAAGACGCTGAGGTTGGCGGGTACGCCGGCCAGGCCCAGGTCCGAGCAGTCCACTCTCACCAGCATCCCGTCTTCCTCGCAGTGGCAAGCGGCCGGGCAGCTCCTCGGGCGCCTTCCGAACGGGCTCCCTCCGCCGGCAAGCGCGTGTGTATTTTTATTTTAAAAAATCTGGGGTTTTGAGGGAATGGTATGAGGCCACGGGAGAAGAGGATAGTTCAACCCTTCCATCCCACTTCCACTAACCTCCCCTTTTTATTTTCATCAGGCTGAAGTCCCTGTTCGCACCAATGTGGGCTTCCCTCTGATCCAAAAGCAACTGAGGTGATTTTCATCAGAATCACAGAAGGTGGCAGGGAAGCAGAACACTTTCAGGTTAAGTACGGACCTCCGGAACGAATTAAGTACTTAACCTGAGGTACCACTGTACAACGGTACAAAAAAGAGTTAAAATGATAAAATCATAATTCAATGAAAATGCCTGCTGAAACAAAGAAGAACTGTTTAGTGGGCACCTGAAGTTCAAAAGGGAGAGGGCCTATCTAACCTCAACTGAAAGAAGGTTCCATAAAATTGGTCTACGGTACTGAATGGACAGCTCCTTGTGGATGTGAGCCACGTGTCCAAGCCATGCGGGGCCACTCACAGTGACTCCCCCAATGATCTCAGTGATTGTGAAGGGGTATACCCAACACAGGAACCTTGAACATGAGCAGCCAGTGCAAGGTTTTGAGCAGATAAGTTAGGTGCTTGTAATAGTCCGTCCCCATCAACAGTCTAGCGACAGTGTTTTGTACTAGATGGAGCCTCCAGACAAGGCTCAGTGGTAGCTCCACATGGAACGTACTGCAGTTATCAAGTCTTGAGGTTACCAGTGAATGATCACCATAACGTATGTGCCAATTAGCACATTATTCACACTGCGAGCATCATGTCTAGTTTGGCCCTTAAGTGGTGGGAAACCTCTGTGGCCCTCCAGGTGTGTGTTGTGGGACTCCAACTCCCATCCTCCTCAGTCAACAAGACCAATAGTCAAGGGGAGAAAGAGAGCCAAAGGGATGCTGGGGGATTTCAGTGGGAACAGAAACAGGAACAGAAATTGCTGGTGTTTGCTTATTCACCCCAATTCCAGAACACAATAAATCCAGCGAATATGATCGGTATTGGCTGTTGTTGTTTTTTCCATTCTGCAAACAATACATAATGAATGAGTTCTCCCTTGCTATTTGCATTGTGCTTCCTTTGCACTGAAATGAATGGTGTGGAATAATGTGATAATAATGTTATTAATTACATTATTCCATAATGTTTTTACTTTTTTACTTTGTACTTTTTATTGCATTAACAAGCAACATTTTTCACACACAAAAGTACGAGAAAATGATCCGAACGTAAATACAAATGATCAAATAATAAAAACATTCTAAAGGACCTTAAGAAATCATTTACAATAACATCCCTTATCAACAATCATATACCTATGTAATTAGTTGCATAAAATTCAGCCACAGCAGGCAGCGAGACAAATAACATAACTTTTGTCAGAAGCCGAACTGCAGCAAAATAGAAACAGTGATGCGATGAATACAAGTAGGAACAAAAACGGGTGTCTTCTTGCATCCCTGGCCACTGGTTCCTCTCCTTTGCCTTAGACGCAATTAAGCTGGGAGAAAGGAATGGGGAGAGACCATAGGGGATTCAACAATGACACTTGCTAGCTCTCTTCAGTGAAGACATCTGGAACCCTTGTCATTTGAAAAGGAATTCAAATTGTGCATTTATGGTGCGGAAACGCTTTTAGAGTAATTGTTTAAGTACCCCTGTACAACTGCAACATATTTTCCTATCCAGCCGTAAAATTCAATTACACACTATCAGGTAGATCTAAGTCCTTCCAATGGAAATATGTATATGCGCTTATACGGGACAGACAACAAGCAAATGCTTCTTTTAACCATGAAATGCAGTTGTCAGAGAAATAGTTGACATGAAAATAATTGTGAAAATTGCATGTGAAGAGTTAAAATAGGAAGCAGTTGTTTTGACTAGGCCACAGGCAGTTCCTGTCTTTTCATAAAGCCATGCAAATGATTGAGTCAAGCAGTGCTAGGTGGGGTACGAAGTGCAAGATTTGTTTGCTTTGAAAATGCCTGTTTAGTTTTCCATAATGAAGACTGATCACTTTTTCATTTTCATTTTTTTAAAAACTCTACACTCCCAGCATTTGCCGCTGGAGGCAAGACATACACTGTGTTATTCCTGCTTTATTTTTCAAGTGGAAAACAGGGTGAAAATTAATTTACTCTCTGTATTTATAGTACTAGAGCACCGCTCCTCCCTTCCCTGACAACCTCCCTCGCTCCCTAGCCTCAAGCAGCAGGGTCTAGACCTGAAACTGTGCCAGATATACATTTTGATTTTATATTTATTTTTTGAAAGAAAAAGAAACAGTTTTATTCTGAGGGTGGCTGCCAAAACTGAACTCAAGGACCACACCAGAAGTGGGTGTAACCCCAAATCCTAGGAGAGCCTCATACCTCAAGCTACATGTGTTAGATGATGACAAGAGGTTAAGCTAAGCAAGCTCTATGCATGTGAATGGGATAGTCCTTTAAGCAGGGTTTCAATGCACTGTATGACAAGCGAAAGAGAAAACAAATCCTTGCGATGAACATTGTGCTTTGTTGCATTCTCTTCCAAGGACCTGGCCCTAGGAGTGAACTCTTACCTGGCAACCTCAGCTGTTGGTTTGACACCAATATACCCCCAGCCTTGTCTCTTAGCAAGAGAAAGCAGGGTCCAAAGGGCAAAAACCTACCAGGGACCTCATCTTCATTGCCCACTACAGGAACAAAGGAGCACTGCTCTTTGTACAGCTCCTATTTATTTCAATGGGGCTTACTCAACATCCTCATGGATCGAGCCCCCCAAAATATGCCCATAAGAAAAGCAATCCAAAGGATGCTATTTTTTCGGGACCATGCTCTCTCTCATGTGTGCCCTAAAACGTGTTTTGGGGCACTGCGTGAGATAGCAGTGCCCAAAATGGCCAACGCACTCTCGTGAAAAAAACGGGACCGGGACACTTGCAGGGTATGCTATGTGCTCACCTATGTATGTGTATAGAGCATGATAAGGGGTGCTCCAAAATGTGCCCTTTGCCATGACCCAACCTTCAAATATGCTGATTTTATCAGAACACCCCAAATTTACAGAACCTACCCTGGCTTCTGAAACCAATTCGGGATACTCCGGTTTTCCCAGAGGCCACTCTAGGCCGCAGAGCATGTCTAGATGTGGCAGGGCCTAGGGTGACCTTCCCAAAGCTGCTCTGGGCCGCTGAGAAGGAGGCTGAAGGCTGCGAAGGTAGGAGAGGGGCAAGAAGGGGGTGAGTGGGCAGGCAAGGAAGGGGTCAGCAGTAGGGAGGGGACGAGATGGTTGCCCTGTTTTTTTCTTACAAAATGTTGGAGGGTATGGGATTCCTCTTGCAGGAAGTCACTGTATGCACATTTATCAGTATACACATAGTATCACTGCACACTCTCACTCCTCGTGGGACTGGAGTGTGCATTGTTATTAGTGGCATCTTTGGGGATAGAGCGCATTGGCCAACATTAACTATGTGAAGGGCTTCATCCGAACCACCCCAAAGTCTGCCTCATTCACTTTATGGGAGTACAATACCACTGAAGTGAATGAGGAAGCTTGAATTCCGTTTTCTTCTAAATAATCACCACGCAGATGCAAAACATGATGATTTCACAGGGCTCAAGCCTTATGATCAGATACTAGCAATCTGTTTCCACTCATGCACTACGCTAATAAGGGGATGTGGAATCCATTTGAATCATGCCAAACTGGATTTTTTTTTATCAGACTCATATTTGCAGAACAGTTTCATTTAAGCATGTTCACAGTCACATGCTCTGAGATTGGCTTCCTGGCACCTCCTCAGAAACTCTGCTTGTTCAAGGTCAGAGAATTGCCTTCACATTCCATGTAAATTGCTCGAGCTGAGCATTTATCATATCTGGGAATAAGCATCAACAAATTGTTGGAGCCTCACATGCATCAGAAAGGAAGTGAGAAACTGTGCCAGGGGTAGGGACAAGCACATTTTATTAGATGCCACTCAAGATCACATGGCATAAAGCTGTGCCTGTAGTTCCAGGGTGGACAAAAATAATGATGTTCAAATAATGTGGGTCAGCTGGGGGGATTTTTTTTTGGGGGGGAGATTAATCAATTTGTTGTGAAATTAGCTTTCAAAACATAATGCAAAGGCATCGAACTTTTGTAAGCATGGCAAAGATAAGAAAGATAAGAGAGATTGCTGAGTGCAAATAATGCATTGCATGGAGCCCCGTCAAAGTCACAATGTCACAAACATTTATCCCAGAGTGTTTGCCTGGAATAGCCTTTGAAAACGTTGTGGTCTAGCAATGCAGGGATCAACATTTACATGAGCCTACATAGCTCAGTTGGTTAGAGTGCAGTGCTGATAATGCCATTTGAACCTCATCTAGGATAGTTGCATATTCCTGCACTGCAGGGGGTGAGACTAGAAAGATGATTCTCCCTTCCGGGGTGCCAACTTGAATAAAATATTGGGAGGGCAGGTAAGCCCTGTCCTACATAATCGATCACATGATGTGGTGCACACACACCATTTGAATGGCAATGCACATCAACTTGGGGGACCCAGCCCCCTCAAATATTTTATTGGGGTTTCTGAAGGGACCTTGGTTCCTATGCTCACTTCCAGCACTACAATTCTATGATTCTATGGGCGACAAAGAGATGGAAGTTCTGCCTGGATTTTTTTACATGGTCACTTACAATAAGCATTTTTTCAAAATAGCTTGTTTTAAAATGAAATCTGGATTTATTACAGCCAATGGTGTTGCATACATCTCTTTAAAAAGGTTTCATTGGAAACTATGGCCACTTCCAGATGGGGTGTATGTAGAAACAAGCTTTGTATATTTTCAGCGTGGATTTGTATTGGACCATCTGCTCTTCCACTCTCTACATAAAGGTTCTTCAATACTCCCAAGTTTATTATCAACTCCACCCAAGTCTCCTTGGACTCTCCCCAGGTCATTATTCCCATCCTGCCACCCGGAGGGACTTGCGGGCTATTGGTCCATCTATCTGAGTATTGTCGTAAGCCAGGGTAGGTAAAAAAATTCACCCTGAAAGCCACATTCTTATACCAGTGGTGGGCAGGACAACAAACATGAATGCAAACACAATCAATCTGCTTGCCTTAAAGCTATAACAACACTGTGTGTGTGTGTGTGTGTGTGTGTGTGTGTGTGTTTCTATATATATATAAACATTGCTGTAATGCTGGGGCCTGGAGGCAGCGGGAAATTGCTCTGTATACTTGAGCCATTCTTCTTATAATTTATCTGATTTTTGCCACCCAGCTCATGTTCTGATGTGGTGAGGGAGTTTTTTTCCTCTCAAAAAAACACACAACATCCCAACGTTTTTCAGTCTACAGGGTCCATTGGAGGAGGGTGTTTTTTTTAGTTTCCAGTGACTGAGGTCAAGGATTTTTAGCTACAGCACAGAAGCCATGTATTTATACTTATTATTGTGTGAAATGATCAATACTGGAGGCTGGTCCATTAGGACAACTGGGGCCCTGCCCCACCATCCACAGTCTGCCCTTAGCCAGTCCCCAGCTGCCTGCCTTCTTATTTGTAACCATCCAGGGCATGGCTCTGCCTAGCACTGGTGCTTGTGCCACCTACTGTTGGCCTCCCTGCATTCTGCCCTACCAGTCACAATCAGCACCATCCACCACTGTATATGACTAATAGCATGGAATTTCTATATCACGGAGCACCATGGCTCTGCCCAGTAATTAGCAACACTTGCTTCTGAAAAGGTTTTGGCATTCCTGGCTGCAATCCAGGAAGCCCAACACTGTCCTCAGATGGAGCCCTTGTCTTCAAGGCAGGCAGGGATGACCTATAGTCCGGGATGATGGGAGTTTTTAGTGACAACAACAACATTCGGGGTGCCACAGATCCCCTCCCTGAAATAAGGGATCTTGTTCCCTTTCATGTGTTTAAAGAGAGACAAACAATTAATTTCTGCCTGGTAACTATGCAGATATAATTTTGTAGTATACAGTGGTACCTCGGGTTAAGTACTTAATTCGTTCCAGAGGTCCGTTCTTAACCTGAAACTGTTCTTAACCTGAAGCACAACTTTAGCTAATGGGGCCTCCTGCTGCCGCTGTGCCGCCAGAGCACGATTTCTGTTTTCATCCTGAAGCAAAGTTCTTAACCTGAAGCACGATTTCTGGGCTAGCAGAGTATGTAACCTGTAGCGTATGTAACCCAAGGTACCACTGTAAAAGGAAAGAGGGAAGATGTTTTGGATTATGCTTCTAGAAAATAAAAAGCACCGAAGACCAATATATGTTGTAAGTGTTTTCGCAACTAATTAGCATGTACTCTTGTTCAGGGAACATATGAATGAAAAATGGGAAATCTGATTTAAACTAGAGATTAAATTTAGTCCACCCTGTCAGTAGATGGCCATGATAAAGCCAAAGCAAGATTAAGTTGGAGTCCATCTGTCCCAAACAGAAGCTTCACATCTTTCCCCAGACCTACAAGGCTGTACTGTACTAAAAGCAATAACATTGAGAGCCTTTTCACATTGCCAGGAGAAAGAGCTGTTATCAAATGGCAAGCTTATCATGTGATAAGCTTGTCTCCACTGCACGTATTATGATAGTCATTTCATGCAAACAAGCTGCCACATGTCAGTTGCGTTGCCGTGCGAGGGGCAGGAGGAAAGGGTTATGCGAGAGCCTGAAAACAAGAATAAACTGAACTGCAGACGATTCATTCCAACGTACAACACAGCCCTATGGCTGCTCACTTAGAAGTAAATTCAGTAAAGTTCAACGAGACTTAGGACCAAACTGCACTTTAGGTTGCAGCCATTGGTGAATGGCTTGATGGCCTCTTCTCAGCTACAGAGTGTTCTCTCAGCTACTTTCATTTCTGTCAGAGCCGACATTTACTTGGCCAATGAATGTGCCAAACCCTCGTCAAGGAGGAGGAAGCAGCTGGGGAACGTTGCCATGATCGGAGGCAGTATGCTTCTGAACGCTAGTTTCTGAAGACCACAGGAGAGGAGAGCACTCTTGTAGCGTAGGTCCTGCTTCCCGGCTGCCTACAGGCATCCGGTTGGCCACTGTGAGAACACTGTGAGAACATGGGCCATTGGCCTGATCCAGCAAGCTCTTTGTATGGTCTTATGTAGTGGGAAAATTGGCCGCCAGGGAAGGGTTTGGCCAACCTTCCCTTCCCCCAGTGTTTCTTGACCACAAAGAGAGACAGTGTGGTGAGTGTCCAGGGGTTCAAATCCCCACTCAGCCAAGAAACTCATGGGGTGGCCTTGGACCAGTCACATGCAAGCATGGTAGCTCAGTTGGTTAGTGCTGAAAATCCCAAGGTTGCAAGTTCAAACCCTGTATGGGATGCCTGCATATTTCTGCATTGCAAAGGGTTGGAGCAGACCATCCTCAGTGACCCTTCCAATTCTACAATTTCATGATTCCATATCCACTCACTCTCAGCCTAACAGGGTTGACGGTGAGGATAAAATGGGGAGAGGGAGAACCACATATGATGCCATGAGCACCTTGGAGGGAAGGAAGTAGGGTATAAACACAACAAACAAATGTGGGCCAAGTCCCAAGGTGGAGAAACTGGAGCAAAACAATGATTTGGGGGGAAGGAATAAAGGCTGCATATGTACCATACATTTAAAGAACATTTCCTTCCCTCAAAAAACAATCCTGGGGACTGTAGTTTGTTAAGGGTGCTGGGAAATGTAGAACAGGGGAAACTACAGTTCCCAGGATTATTTAGTGGAGGAAGATGTGCTTTAAATGTATGATGTGCATGCAACCTCAGTACATTCTTTCCATGTCACCATGTCCTCTCCCCAAACTGCTTTGGGGTTTATCGATGGCCTGTTTCATACTCAGGTGTTTTGCCTAACTCAGCTCTTAAAGCTAGTTGACTTTGCCTACGTTGTGCCCCATCTACAAAACACCCCTCTGCGTCATGCCACAGGGCAAACATGCACCTCTTGAGGTACGCCCCTCCTGCCACTCAACAGAGTATTTAGGAGCTGGGGATACAACGCGGACACGTGGACCAGCTGTGTGAGTCGACTCCCCAGCCAAGCGCAGCACAGCTATCGTTAACCTGAAACCTTGACAGCAAGCCAAAGGGAACAGTTATATAACCAACTCAGAAAGTTAAAAATGAATGGGACAAAAACAAACAAGTAAGAGCCACTTTTGCTTGAAAGAACACTCACCCTGACTTACTACACATTTTATTATTACACCGTTGGGCAATCAGGGCCCTCACATAACTGACTTTAAGGGGGGAAAACATACGTACACACAAATGATAGAGGGGTAACACTAATTAAAAAGTACGGGCAAGATGTTGAAAGGCAATAAATTGTTTTAACAGCCACCGTAACATCAGTGCTTGCAAACATGTTGCTTATTTGCTACACCTGGGCTTTCAAAATGAGAAGATTATAATCTTGCTGCTTCTTTTTTGGCAAAACAGCACGGAGCTGTTTTTACCAGTCAGAAGTGCAACCAAGATGGCGGATCAACTGCTAAAATCCAAGTTGCTCAGTGCCAGCTGTTCCTCTTCCCGATAGTCATCTTGCATCTCTTTTAAAAGCTACTCCTCCATCTTCCATTTGCTCCATGACTTCCATTCGTTTGTTTCTCTCAGTTTCTTGTTTATTTCCTTCAGTTCCCAAATACTTTTCAGGAAGAGTGTTTTTAAGGGGTCCCTAACAAAGGTGGAGGGCATGGGTGACGCTGTGGTCTAAACCACTGACCCTCTTGGGCTTGCTGATCAGAAGGTCGGCAGTTTGAATCCCCACGACGGGGTGAGCTCCCATTGCTCGGTCCCAGCTCCTGCCAACCTAGCAGTTCAAAAGCATGTCAAAGTGCAAGTAGATAAATAGGTACCGCTCCGGCGGGAAGGTAAATGGTGTTTCCATGAGCTGCTCTGGTTTCCAGAAGTGGCTTAGTCATGCTGGCCACATGACCCGGAAAAACTGTCTGCGGACAAACGCCAGCTCCCTCAGCCTGTAAAGCGAGATGAGCGCTGCAACCCCAGAGTCATCTGCGACTGGACCTGACTGTCAGGGGTCCTTTACCTTTGACAAAGGTGGACAGCTGAGGTGTGTTCAGTTATTATTTAACAGTCAATACTATATATATATATATATATATATATATATATATATATATATATATAGGGGGGGACTGATATGTAGCTCTGAATTGGTATTTCATATCACACCTGTATCATGGCTTAGCATAAACATAAGAGATCATGCTACTCCTCAGTCATTTTGCTGAGTCGTTTTGCTGCTGTTCCTGTGTTGAACTAAGCGACAGATTGGCTTAGCATGTTATCTGAACCCAGGAGTCATGGTTTAGCTCTTCTGTACAAACCATGAGCGAAAGCCATAGGACAGACCTTGGTTACAAGCTCATGGTTAATATGAAGAGGGCAAACAGCAAACCCCGGTTTGGACAACACTCTAAGCCAAATCAGAGTCTGGTTGAGAGAGGCAATAAGCAAGACCAGAAGAGGAGCAAAGCAAAGTGGTCATTATCTTCTCTCTGGAAGCCCACACATTCACACTAAGTTTAGCATGTCATACGAGCACACCAGAGAGCACGAGATTCCTTTGCCACATATGCTTATTCTTGCCAGCATGCACAAATTAGACTGAAGTAAGTTCTGAGGGAAAAAGATTACCACTTTCCACTGGCCAATCATTAATTAATTTCTATGCCGCCCTTCTATACTGCAAACTCATAGGGTGTTTACCCCTTCTAATTAGTTGTCTCCACATGTTCAATAATCTATTTGCTTCCTGTATTCAGATTGATTGGCACCATTCCCAGTCCTCTAGCTACTCTACACTGGAAGGCAATTAACATAAAGGGTTGCACAACCCCAATAGTCTCTGGTTAAATGTAATGTCTATACAGAGCAAACATAGATGAAGGCCTAGTTCTCAAGTACAGTGGTACCTTGGTTTGCAAACAGTCTGGTTTGCATACATTTTGGATTACAAACACATCAAACCTGGAAGTGCGTGTCCCGGTTTGCAAACTTTTTTTGGATTACAACCCATTTTTTTTGGATTACGAACAAATTTTTTGGGAAGGCCCCATTGGCAAAAGCACACCTTGGGTTACAACCTGTTTTGGTTTATGAACGGAACTCCGGAACGAATTATGGTTGTAAACCAAGGTACCATTGTACTGCTGATGAATGTTCATGAGGATTTTTAAAAAAAACAAAATTGCAAATTGCTGCAGAAATGTAGAGGACTGAATTTAGGATTTGAAAAATGAGTGATCCAAAACAGCTTCCACCTCAACCCGTGACACTGTCCACGATCACTTGTCACACCTATTATCCAGAATCCAATGAACAATGCAATTGTTGCATGGACTTATGATTCTTCAACAGCAGCCACCATGTTCTGTGGCAAGCTCATTTGAAAATGGAGGGTGTTTCAAGGACAGCGTTGATACGTCATATGGAGGAGGGTCTGCTGCACAATTAAAAGGTCATAATTTCACTCAGCCTGCTAAATCTTTGGGTGTGCCTAAGGCAGTTGACTGGATCCCAGCCATCATGCTGATCCCTGTGAGTGTGAATCTGGTGACAGTCCGGACTGCTCACGTGGACTAAAAATGCACTGCATGAACTGGCTGACAGTTTCATTGGCAGCTGGACAACAGTGCTTGTGCATTTACCAGATGGTACGAACCTGTCTAGCAATTAACCATTACAGAATAATGTCATTTCTCCAGAAGTCCAGGGGGAACATCCAAACTGCTTGGATATCATACATTTTGGATAAGAACTTTTTTTGTTTGACATAAAGTTTTATTGCATGAAGCTAGACTGGACATAAACATGGGGTTTAGTAGCCCTAGAGAAGAAGAAGAAGAAGAAGAAGAAGAAGAAGAAGAAGAAGAAGAAGAAGAGGAGGAGGAGGAGGAGGAGGAGGAGGAGGAGGAGGAGGAGGAGGAGTTTGGATTTGATATCCCGCTTTATCACTACCCTAAGGAGTCTCAAAGCGGTGAACATTCTCCTTTCCCTTCCTCCCCCACAACAAACACTCTGTGAGGTGAGTGGGGCTGAGAGACTTCAGAGAAGTGTGACTAGCCCAAGGTCACCCAGCAGCTGCATGTGGAGGAGCAGGGAATCGAACCCGGTTCACCAGATTACGAGTCTACTGCTCTTAACCACTACACCACATGGGCTTTCTAGAGTAAGAGTCAGCAGGTATGATTCTATGTGTGATGGGCCTCTAAAATTCCACACTCGCTTTCTGCTTTGGGGGTGTGGTGACATTTACTCTAATGGATGAGGACCCCAATTACAGATTTCAAATGCAGTCTAGACTCAGAACTCTGCAATTCCTGTGTATTTTGGAAACACAGACAAGAAGGACAAAGGAATGAAGCCATTTTTAAATGCCAGATTAACACGGGAGATTAACCATTGTGATATAGTTGAGTAGCTGCTGGCTGGCTGTGTTTTATTCTCTCCCTGCTAACCTTGCTTCACACCATTCAAATTGCACACGGTGTACGAAGAAGTCCAGTGGCAATTGCTATGCCCATCGCCATACATCCATTCATATGCACATCTGTAGTGTGTACAGACTGTATCCTGGGCTGAATCTTGGGCTGGGTTGACATATGATATTTTAAGACAAGGTTTTAAGGACTTGCGGCCCACATCCCCGCAAAGCATTCTGAGAACCCCCTTGATCGAAGTGGCACAAAAGATTGCCAAAACATTGCTTCATCTGCAAACTCCTCTTCTCCTTTTGAGCCCTTTCAGTGCTACTGCTAAAAAGATACTTGCAAATGGAGCTCTCAACTTCATGACCTTTCCTCCTTCCAATTAAAAAACACTCACACACCTTCAGCTGCAACGGGAGCGAGCAGTACTGCTGGCTGCCAGGGGCAAGTCCTTTATGCCAAGTACAGTTAATAATATGTAACATTTGTATAGCTCTATGTATCTGCAAACATTGTATAAACATTTAACTAGTTAATCCCATTGAGCTGCCTTACCTCTGCCTTACCTGAATAGCTCTAAAAGGTAATAAATAAACACTTGAGCTCTTACTCCTGCACTGCAGGGCCTATCAGAGAAGAACAGCTGGGGAAGACTTCTCCAGATTCTACCTTGCCCATTAGTCTCTACTTTGACAGTCAACAGTTTTTGAAGGCCAGAGAGAGGCCATTAACCAGTGGAAAACCTCATGCTTAGCATACAAAAGGTCTCAGGTTCAACACCATCTCCAGCTAAGATCTCATGTAACAGGACTAAGAAGCAGCTCTCCCTGGACCTTGGAAAGCCATGACAAGCTGGAGTCCAACCCAACTTCAAACGTTAATATGAGTATTAGCAAAGTCACTTCAATAACTTCAAGAAGGAGCCCGGAAAGAAAAGTGCTGGTAACACTTGGCTGAGCAAAACTGAACAGAAACAGTGAATAATTTTAGGAGAAATAAACAGCTACATTTTGTCTCTCTCGGTCCAGGCTTTGTACATAGCAGGAAGACTTTCAACCGACTATACAGGGGAAAACACCCTCAGAACTATACAGCCAATCACAGCTACCTCCATGAAGATCATGTTGCTCTGCTAAGCAACATCTCCATCCATCCCCTCTTGGCTAGTTAACTTTAATACTAACAGAATCACCGGTAACCATTATGTCACACAGTGAATGATTTCTGCTGTTTCACTTCCAACAGTGTAGTCCTTTCAGACAAGAGATTACAGGTTAATGTTGTCAACCCATTGCCCACAAAGAAAAAACATTGCTAGCATGGTTGTGTTTATTTATTCATTCATTCATTTATTGCAAAGGTCTGATACTTCCTAGTAGGACCTTATTGGAACATATTTATGGCTTCAGTGATTTTTTTATTTAGGGGGTAATATTTAGTTTCACTGAACATAACTTCCAAGGGAACAACCATGTTCATCTGTAGCAACAAAAAAATCTGTAAGCACTTTATGTACACGTAGCATGGCATAAACATTTGGGGACTAAAGTGCACTTCATCACATGCAAGATCCATCAGACATTATGCTTCCAAAGCATGCCAAGGATGTTCCAGTCTCACATATTAGCATTTGTGAACTCCAGAGACATAAACATTTCTCCTTCACCTGCTACACCAGAAGCCTTCTAACAAAAGGGGTGAATCTGTCAAATCACACACATAAATACTGAAAGCCCTGCATCTGATACGCAACGTCTACTCTTAACTGATCCTTAAGGAGTGAAGGACACAGACTGTCTCTGGTTACACATTAGTTGGAGATGGAGCTTTTAAAGTACTTTTGTAATTGAGGTTCCAGTGTAATTATGGGGTCAGTATGAAAGTGTCCTGCTGCAACAGGAAAGCAGTTTCATCACAACTTATGTCATATTTGTCAAGCACTTTAGCAAAGAACTAGGCATTCTATGATTTGTTATTTGTTGCAAATTAAGGAGCCCTCAAAAACAAAAAGTGCTCTGTCAGAACATACTGTTCTTGAGTAAATCACAACCTGTGAAGTGCTACTCTATGAGAGTAGTATTTACACCAGAAAAAGAATAGGATTCAAAAACAATTTTTAATAAGCACACCCTGACTGACACATTACAAACCAGACTCAGACAAGGTCTCCTCCCTTGCTTGGGAAACCAGTTCACAGCTAGAGCTCTTGAAACTCTGAAGAACTTCCCATTTAGCGACTGGGGCAACCCAACAGCTGTTCCTGAAAAGAACTCAGGAAGGGGATGGTGTCAAGACACTGGGAGGGAGAAAACCCTTCATGGAACTCAATAAAATCAAGGGGGGAAACAATAGGTGGCCATCAGAGAGTCAGTTTTGAAATGACAACCCTAAAAAAGTGAGCCCCTTGCCTCTTTTATAAAAATTACTGGTGCTAAAATGCCTTTAGGCTACTCCTTTATTTTAAATAAATAGTATTGCCTTTGCTTTTGTACTTTTGAGATCACTAACAGCCCGATTCTGCAAATATTTGCAACAAGCTGTTAGCACCATTTCTGTACTGGCGAAGCTTCTTGGAATCCTGTTCCTGTTCAGCATCCTTTGTTTTTTGTTTTTTTAAAATAAAATTTTTATTAGGGTTTTTACATTACAAAATAGAAAAAGAAAAAATACAAAATACAAAATAAAAACAGTTAAAAACAATCAATCTTTTCATCACATTATTTTTCATTAACTTGTTTCCCGGACCTCCTCGTACCTCCCTTTTTTGTGTTCCAGTTCAATTTATTAACTTAGCAGTTTCTTTCCCTCTTTATTCTACCCAGATCTTTAATCTTAAATTGTTATAACATTAAATTTTTACTTATAAAAAACCATTTTTTCATATTCTTTTATACCATTAGCTAGAAACCACTTAATTTCAATCCAACATCATTCTAACATTCATTAATTTTACAGTATCTCTGTAAATAGTCTTTAAATTTCTTCCAGTCTTCTTCCACTGACTCTTCTCCCTGGTCTTGGATTCTACCAGTCATTTCCGCCAATTCCATGTAGTCCATCACCTTCATCTGCCATTCTTCCAGAGTGGGTAAATCTTGTGTCTTCCAATACTTTGCAATAAGTATTCTTGCTGCTGTTGTAGTGTACATAAAGAAAGTTCTATCCTTCTTTAACACTGATTGGTCAACTATGCCCAGGAGAAAGGCCTCTGGTTTCTTCAAGAAGGTATATTTAAATACCTTTTTCAATTCATTATATATCATCTCCCAGAAAGCCTTAATCCTTGGGCACGTCCACCAAAGGTGAAAGAATGTACCTTCAGTTTCTTTACATTTCCAACATTTATTATCGGGCAAGTGGTAGATTTTTGCTAGCTTGACTGGGGTCATGTACCACCTGTATATCATTTTCATAATATTCTCTCTTAAGGCATTACATGCCGTAAACTTCAGCATCCTTTGGACTGCCTGGTCTAGGGACCTTGAAACTTGGTGCTTTAAAACAACAACAACAACAACAACAACAACAACAACAACAACAACAACAACATGATTGACATGTTGCATTAAAGCCACTTCTTTGCTCACATCCGATCTAGCCAAGACCTTGCACAATTCACCTATACGATTTGCGGGTGCAACACTGTGAGTTTTTCTGCATAGGTGCAACACTGCCACAGGAGACACAGGCAGTTAGGCTGCAAGGCTCAGCCAAACCAAGATCTTTTTCCTTCTCTATTAAACACTACATTCCCCCCCACTAGCTGGCCGCCTGGATTTTTTCCAGAAGGGAATATAGCCCCTGAGGTGGAAAAGGTTGCCCTCTCTTGATTTAAAGGTGTAGGAATGGTCTCTGTGTTAAAAAAAAAATATGGCAATCATGCAAGCCAGCTGTGGTGCAGATTCAGGACAGAGGCCTTGTCACTTGATGTCATGTTATTGTGGCTTCTCCCCACCCCCCTCCCGTTCTTAAACTGCCCTTAACCAAATTCCATTAACAACTTGCTCTTGTCATGAGAGGACAATGCCACTTGGTGGAGCAAAGAACCACTTTTCATTAAACATGTCTGAACTTGAAACTAAATATTAAAAAATATGTTTAAACATGCAGTTAGTGTACAATGAGTTCTCCAAGAACCCTATGAAGAACTAGTAACTAACAACTAAGGCCCCAACTAGACAACGCAGTGTAATTTAATGCTTCTTTGCATTCAATGTGCGGATTTTTAAAAATGCAAATTGAATCAGAGAAGGGTTTATACTTAATGGGATCAGAGAAGGCAAGGAGGATTTTAATTTTTTTATTTTTTAAACCCTCTCCTACTTTTGAAAATCCCTCTTCTGAAGCTAATATTTGCATGGGGGGGGAGGAATCCCCCGTGGAATCAAAGGAAAAAACACATTTAACAATCTGTCTAGTTTGGACCTCCAGAGCTAGCAGAGGGTCTAAGTGAAGGACAAATCAGGGGATGCTTGGAGAGAGAGAGAGAGAGAGACAGACAGACAGACAGAGATGTGGACTCTACTGCTTTAGCATATGGTCATGTTGAGAATAATAGTATTCAATGTTTGTTAAAGTTGATATTGTTCATTGTTAGCATAAAACAACAAAAATAGCTTTTTAAATTAAAAAAAAATCCTCTTTTGGCCCTGATGTTGTTCATTTAGCATAGAGGGATTGCCATTCCATGCGGACAGCCTGTCATGCATCTGTTATAGACGCAAAACCTCTACCTGCTAAAAGGGTTCCCTGTATTCTGCCTCAATATTTACTAGGGCAGGTATCTTCAACCCTTTCAGACCCAGAACCCACTTTTAACCCAAACATGCATTTGGGGACCTATTTCTTAATCTTTTACCATACATTTTCATGGTGGTAGTGCTCTCGTTGCGACCCACCTTGGATCAAGGCACAGCCTGCACGTGGGTCCTGACCCACCAACTGAAGACCAGTGGCGTAGAGCGACTGCACCGCTTTGCATGAACTTGCTCAAAAGCTTGTAATGACATGGTGAAAATAAATACAGCTTATCTGAAACAACAACAACTTAATACGATTTAAACAATGTTTATTTAAGGAGCTGTTTACTGCATAGGTTGCACCCAGCCCTGAGTACTGACCCAAGGGTTATACCTTGGCCTCGTTTCAAAAGTGATCTGTTTGCAAGGATGATCTGTCTCTCTACAGCCCACTGAGGGGCAGGGAGTGGGGAGACGTGGGTGGAAGAAAGCTAGGGAAAACATAGCACCACCCACTTAGCCCACAGGTCAAATTGGGCCCACTGAGAGGCCATTTTACCCAAGCCATATCTGCAGAGCAACCATTGGGAGCCTTCGAGTGCCCATCTCATTGTTCCTCAGTAAGCATGCGATGCACCGGCACTTTTTAATTTGGCATCAAAAGCAAACCCCAGTGACGCTGGAGCTGATTCTCACTGAACATTGGACTTGCAAGGCTCATGTACTGCAAGAATCTTAGCAGTTGCTGTTTCATTTACAGTTCAAGGTTTAGATTAAAGGAAAGAAACAAAGGAAGAATTAGAACGGCAATAACTGTGCATTCCTAAATTGTCATTAGACGTTTAGCACCGGATGTCATACAGCGTTTAGGTGACTGACAGGTGAGTGGTCTGGTCTGGCCCGCCCATCAAAAGTGACCTGCAAAGATTATGCCAGGTCCCCACCCCTGCTCATCATTTCAACAACAACAACATTCCACATCCCTGGTTTAGATAAAAGGGCACCATAATTTGCTATTTGGAAGACTATAATCCTGGATCACTCTGAAGTCCTTATAAGAACCAGCTGGAATAGGCCAGTGGACCATCTAGTCTAGCATCCTGTTCTCCAACTGGCCAACCAAATTCCTATGGGAAGCCCACAAGCAGGCCCTGAGAACAGAAGCACTCTTCTCTCCTGCGGTTTCCAGAAACTGGCATTCAAAGCACACAGCCTCCAACAGCAGAGGAAAAACATATCTGTTGGAGTTAGTAGACACTGATAGACTTATCCTTTGTGAATTTTCTATCCAACCAAGCTATTGGCCGTTGCTGCCTTTGAGTATATGCTGTGCGAAGAAGTGCTTTTTTCTGTCTGTCCTGAATCTTCCAATATTCAGCGTCATCAGATATCCATGAGTTATGAGAGAGGGAGAAAACCATTTCTCTATGCACTTTCTTCACACCATGTATAACTGCGTACAGTTCTATCCTGGTGCCTCTCACTTGCCTTTTCTCTAAACTAAAAAAAGGCCCAAATGTTACAACCTTTTCTCACCAGAAAGGTCTTCACTGTGGCAGAGGAGTTGACCTCATAGACAGGGCTGGTTTTTACCTCATAATTAATGTTTGCCACTGGTTGAATTTACATTTGCATTCATTAACATGAATTAAGATGCATAAACAAGCAGTGGTTAACCATTCCCAATACTCAGGAAATGTAGCAGGCAAACACTTCTATCTGAGTTCTGCTGTAATAGTAACTATTCTATAATCAAATCATTCTCAAATGTTTCTGTTTATAGGTGACTGGTGCTGGTCTTACTGTATAAACAACTATTTTGTTTTTTGTACCTGCCATTTGTCCCTTACGAAATCCAAGCATTGCCTGGGCCCTGTCTTCCATACAGAATAGTATCTGGGAAAGATCCAGAAGCCACTTCTTTTGCCCCATCTGTGCTTGGTTATTATGGTTCAGTGAGTGACAGAGGAGATAAGAGGATTTCACCAGAGCTCCCTATTTCAGCGAAAAGCTAAGCTGGGTATGACAGTCAGAGGCACAGTGGTCTGCTCCAAAGCATATAAGACCACTTTATGGCATGATTTAAAAATACAGTCATACCTCGGAAGTCGAACGGAATCTGTTCTGGAAGTCCGTTCGACTTCCAAAACATTCGGAAACCAAGGCGCGGCTTCCGATTGGTTGCAGGAAGCTCCTGCAGCCAATTGGAAGCCACGGAAGCCACGACAGACGTTCAGGTTCCAAAAGAACCTTCGCAAACCAGAACAATCACTTCCGGGTTTGCAGCATTCAGGAGCCAAAACGTTCATATCGCAAGGCACTCGACTTCCAAGGTACGACTGTAATGCATCTTAAAATGGGAGAAAGTTTGCCAAACAATATTTGGAGAGCTGCAGTACATCCTTGCTGCAACAGATATGAATTTGTTTGCTACCCGCTTTAGAGAAAACTACTATAAATCAGTAGATCATTGGCAGCTTACATGAAAAGAACTTGGGCATATACATGGGGTAAACTACTGAGCTTTGTTTAAGATGTATTCAAATGGATAAAATGTATATTTGAATTTGATTGAATTAAACATTAGGAAGAACTTCCTGACAGTAAGAGCTGTTCAACAGTGGAATTTGCTGCCAAGGAGTGTGGTGGAGTCTCCTTCTTTGGAGGTCTTTAAGCAGAGGCTTGACAACCATATGTCAGGAGTGCTCTGATAGTGTTTCCTGCTTGGCAGGGGGTTGGACTCGATGGCCCTTGTGGTCTATTCCAACTCTATGATTCTATGATTCTATGATTCTATGATGCTTATGTTCAGGTATTTTGGAAAGTCATTTCCTAGACTACAATAAACTGTTGAACATTGGATCCCCTTTTCAACATTTTCTATATTCAGGCTATATATTCTACAGCAATATAGGCATCTAATTGGAGTTCTGTGGATGACAACATTAATGTTAATTACAAAATACTGGAAACAAGACCTGACCCATAAGCGTGAGAAGAGCTGCATGAGGTTTGGCATATCAGACTCTTTAATAAATTACAGTGCAACCCTATACCTGTCTGATCAGAAGTCCCGGTGGGTTCAATAGGACTTCTTTCCAAGTAAGTGGTTATAGGATTGCTGTTTCAATGGCCTATAAAAGTTTGTAAAAGGAGAATCCTGAGGCAGCTTTGGAATCAGCTCTGGAATCAAAATAAGCCAAATGAAAATGTAAGAGAAGAGTTTTGAATGTGCTCACACTCTTCCCAAACTCTTCATCTTTAAAGCTGCTTTGAGTTAATGTTTTGTAGCTGATTTTCTTTCTTTTGAAGTTTATAAATGAGTTTGGCTTTCTTAGGGGATATTTATATATATTTTTCCAATAAAGGGATTAAGAAAAATGTGTTCCTTTTCCTCTTTTCTCTCATAGATTCATTTAACCCATTTCAAATCCAACTAGCGTCTCATATCAATGTCATGCAGTTGTTAAACTTGAGCTATGAATGACGGAGTCTCCAGCTGAAATGTCACCTCAGCCACACAAATACTTCAGCCTCCTCCCTCATCTGCAGTACAGGGATAACAATACTGACCTACCCTTCCGAGTTGTCGTAAGGTCCGTGAAATAATGAATATGTGACAGGCGCTGAATATTCTACCATGATATATCAAATGCTAAGGAACCCCAGTATCCAAATAATCATAAGGTAGGAACCGCTCTACAACTCTAACCTGCATTTAGGCATGTAGCAGCAGTAATACAGGCTCTCCTCTTCCTATTCTTTTAGAAGTGGACTCCAAATCTACACCTTGTGAAGGGGCAGAGCTATAAACTCTGGAAGGAAATCATTTATGGCTGCCTGTCTCTCTGAACAGTTCTATAGGAGCTGTCAAGACACCATGCAGCAACAGATGATCTCAAGCAATGAATAGTCATATCCTCTCCCCCACCATCTCATATGCATACATATAATTAACATGGTTATCTTGAATGAAGTATATCCCTCAGGGAAAGCTGAGCACCACAGAATGAAGGTTTTGAAACTTCCTCTCCAAACACTAACAAAAAGGGATCTGTGTTAGGGGAATACGTTTGCTGCTGGTTTTAAATGTACTTTGATTTTTGCAGATGGTCTTCAGCTGCTGCTTTCCGCCGCATTTTTTAAAATGCATATTATCACTGCATTTTACAGAGAAATTATACTCAGAAGTAAGTCCCACTGAGTTCCATGGGACTTACTTCAAGATGATTGGGCAGAAAAATGCTGTCTCAGGACTGAAATTTACACATGTACCAGGGAATAAGTCCCATTGAACTTAGTGGGCTTACATCTGAGTAGACATGCCCAAGATCTTATAGTTAATCTTTTTGTAAGGATCTTGGCTGCAAGTCCTGGAAGACCTGCTCCCTGCCTTGCTGGACTTTCTCCACCTGGCCTGGGAGGATGGGGCCCTGACTGACTCCAGCTACAAAAGGGAGTTTTGTCAACAGTGGGATTGTTGCTGTTATTATTATTTTTTTGTGTATCTTTATTTTAGATCTTATTATGATTTATGTGGAAATGTTCAGTTTTGTTGTGTACTTGTTAATGTTTTATTTATTATGGCTACTTTTGTTCAGTTTGCAATTATGTACCTTCTCCATGTTGTAAGCTGCCTTGAGTGTGTCTTGAACTATGGAAAGTCGACATACCAATAGAATTATGTATGTATGTATGTATGTATGTATGTATGATGTATGTAAATATTTTAAAACCAATAAATAAAGTGACATTTTTCTCCCAACAGAGTAAATGCTTTTGCATCCTGAATTGTACATTACCTTACAGTTCATAAATATTTTTTGCTTTAAACAACACCTAAATCAAAGTTTTGCTAAGATGCAAGTTTATTTAAATGTAATTGGACAATGAATTAAAAGCCAGGTGGTTCAGTCATCTAAAACTGTTAACTGATGAACTGGTGATAAGATAGCAAAGCTTCTTCCATTGTGGGAAACAGATCAAGAGTCCTGTGACCTTTTCAGATCCCCAAAAACGAGAAGAAGGACTAGGTTTAAAATCTCTTTTTGTTTGTTCTTGGGTTTCTTTTGCCACTTTAAAGAATAGCCCAGCTCACTCACAAAGGCAGCTTTTTGCCTCTTCAGAGTCTGAAACAAATCGTCCAGGGGACCCCAAAGCAAACTATTAAGGACTTCCTTCAGAGTCTGCTGTTTATTGTTTATGTTGAATGGCTCAGCTCTGGCACAAGATCAATGCAGTTGCTTTACAGCCAAAGAAAGTTGTTAGCTATCACAAATCTTTGTCTCTTGTGTTCATATAACTTTGCTCCGAGCGTAGCTCCCAACGTCACAATCTGCTGTGAAACCTCCAGACAGATTCCAATTACAAAGGCAAAATGCACACCCGCCATTTCTGCTAGAACTAAAGCTGACTGAAGCAGTGTGAAAAGACCCTCTGGCCACTTGGAACATATATTTTTAGAGCTGTTCAATTTTTTTCAATACCAAGGACACAGACTCTATCCTTATTTTCCACGTGTTTTTTTTTAAAGAGCCTTTGGCTCTTCGAAGCTGTAACTATTTGGGGGTGAAATTCAATCACATACTGACAAATTCAGATTGTACAATTAAAGTTGCTGTGGTGCTCTTGTGCAACAAACCCGCTCCCCAGACTTTTTGCAATAAGGAAAGTCATGAGAAAATGCACTGGAAAGTGTGGGATAATGAATGCTTGATGCCACGTTGCATAACCTCCCCACAAATTGGAACAGATGCTCAATAAATAGCTGGTGTCATCTAATCACCTTGCAAATTTTTTCCAAACAATAAGGATGCATGTTCAATAATTAGGTCATCTAAACCACTGAGCCTAGGGCTTGCCGATCGGAAGGTCGGCAGTTCGAATCCCCATGATGGAGTGAGCTCCCGTTGCTCGGTCCCAGCTCCTGCCAACCCAGCAGTTCGAAAGCATGTCAAAGTGCAATTAGATAAATAGGTACCACTCCGGCGGGAAGGTAAATGGCGTTTCCGTGCACTGCTCTGGTTTCACCAGAAGCGGCTTAGTCATGCTGGTCACATGACCTGGAAAAACTGTTTGCGGACAAACGTCGGCTCTCTTGGCCAGTAAAGCAAGATGAGCGCTGCAACCCCAGAGTCGTTTGCAACTGGACTTAACTGTCAGGGGTACTTTACCTTTACCTTTAAGCGACCTCTATGGGGACAGCATGGAAGCATAGCCAGAATGCGGTTCTCTATCTAGGTGTTTGATTTATGTCTATCACTCCTCAATCATTTGCAAAAGGGGAGTAGTTGTGAGTGGTGGAGGCCAGCTCCCCTTCCCACCAGCTGAAAGTATAGCAAGCATCCCTTCCAACTCTGACAAGGCACACTTTGTGTGGGAGGCATATTGTGGAGCTTGCCATTTAAGTCAACCACTGCCAGTCACGCCTTGGCCTGCTCCAGCCCTAAACAGGTCTGGGAGGGGATGAGAGGGAAAGGGTGAGAAATTAAGGAACCACCTCTTTGGAGGTGAGTCCCCTCCCATTAGCCAGGGTGAGGCAGCTGTTCAGTTGGGTGAGCAGGTGGGAGGGGGCCAAGACTGTAGCTCTGCCTTGCATGCAGAAGGTCCAAATCTCAACCCCCCAATTGGTACAGCTGGGACAGACTCCTGCCCTACCTGCAGTCAGGGCAGACATTACTGGGTTGGATGGACTGATGGTCTGATGCAGGGAAAGGCAGCAGGGAGACGCCTCTATCTGATCCAGCTGAGAACAGCCTGCTGCCCCTTCAATACTATGGCCAGGAAAGTTGCTTTGCTGTGCTCCTCCAATGAGGGACTGTTGCCAGAGCCAACCAAAGGCTACACCAGCATTGCTCAGCTTATTCCAGCTCAAGACAATGCAAACCCCGAGCTAGACCAGCTTTGCAACTTCATATTTTACCTTCATGACATAATCTTTTGTCACCTGTTAAAGAAGAACGGGGCAGGTCACTGCCACTCCCTGGCGGAGAGACAGGGAGTCATTAAAAAGTAGCTCTTGAGCAACAGGCTCACAGATAGGCAAAGACAGCCTTCCCCAACCAGGTGCCCACCGTGTAGACACTTTGCACTACAATACCCATCAGCCTTAGCCAACACACATTGGCTGGGGCTGATGGCTGTTGTAGTCCAAAATGTCTGGCGGTCTCCAGGTCAAGGAGGGCTCAGCTGGAAGGCAGGGTATTTCAGCTGCCACTTTCTCCATCTCCTGCAGGCTGCCAGTTCTGTGATCAAGCATAGTTACAGGCGGTGTTGGGAATTTTAGGGCCTAAGGCTGCTGTATGTTAATTGGGCCAATAAAGTGGCAGCTCTCCTTAAAGCAAACAACATCATCTATGGTCTTTCTCAGCAGGCTGCTAATAAGCAGACAGAAGGAGGCAGCTTGGGGGGTAAGAAGATCGGGGTTGATCGGAAGGATAGCCCTGTGAACATTCTAGGGGTTTCAAGTGACAGCAAGATTTCCTTTACCCCACCCTAACCTCTGACCTTTTCCCTTTACAGATAAAGATCAGCTTGGTGATCAGCCCCCCAAGCCCTCTTTCCTTTTCCACTTTTAAGCAACAGCTGCTTCGGCAGAGTCTGGATAGGTGTTTGACTGAAGTTGTTACAGAGAACAGTGTAGAATCGCTCCCTAAAAGGGCCAGAAGTGATTGTGTTAGAAAGAACAGCACAGATGAACATCAACTGTACTGAACTGTTATTGGCCCAGAATCATGTTATAGTAAGATTGCTAAAGTTGTAGGTATCAGAAGCCCCTGGGTACCTTTCAGGTACTGTATGGGTGTGTGGCTGATTTGTTATGCAGCCAGACCTCCTTTTTGATACAGCTGCAGGCGTGATACATATTTTCAGGCATCCTTTTCTTCCCTGATCCTTCTCTTGGAACCACTGCCTTTAATTTTTATTATCATCATGTAAAGTTATTTTTCAGCTGCATTTCAGCCCCCCCAAAGGGCCTCCAAGGTAAAGGACCCCTGACCATTAGGTCCAGTCGTGGCCGACTCTGGGGTTGCGGCGCTCATCTCGCTCTATAGGCCGAGGAAGCCTGTGTACAGCTTCCGGGTCATGTGGCCAGCATGACTAAGCTGCTTCTGGCAAACCAGAGCAGCGCACGGAAACGCCACTTACCTTCCCGCCGGAGCGGTACCTATTTATCTACTTGCACTTTGACGTGCTTTCAAACTGCTAGGTTGGCAGGAAAGGGCCTCCAAAGTGACCTACAATTTTAAAACACGAACTTACAAAAACTTCAAAAACAGCTGGTTGTATCCAATGTAAGTCCTAAGTGAGCAGATGTATTTTCCCCTCAAAAACAGAATTTTATAGCAAAAATCTATTGCTTATTAAACAAAAAGGAAAGATATTAGCAACTATATATCTTAACGTCCTGTGCAGAGCCAGCCCAAGACATTTTGGCACCTGAGGCAAATGGCTCCTCTCTTCCCACCAGGGAAGATCTACATCAGGAACAAGGAAGGAAGACTGACATCGGGATCAGCTGCTCCTGTGGATCTGGCTGCCCAAGCCAGTTGCCTCACCTTGCCTCATGGGTGGGCTGGCCCTGGTCCTGTGGATTTTGCTGTGACCCATTTGTCCAGCACCAAGACCCTTAGTTGGAAAACTATCATGTGCTAATTCAGGGTCTGGTTACACATTTCTGTTAAATATCTGCAGTTACCATCAAAGGCCTTGGGAGTTGCTTCTACAGAAACCCAGGCAGGTGAGTCAGGCCCAAGGTTGAGTAGGAAACCAGAGAAGAAACAGGAAAGAAAAAGTGACGGATGGGTGTGGGAAGGAGGTCAGAAAGAGCAAAGACCCAAAAAAGTAAAGTGGGGGGGCCCCCACAAATAAAATTATCTGAAATAAGTTTATAGATGAGAGAAGGAGTACAGCTAAAAACAAGGGAAGATGAGGGGATAAAGCAAACTATTGTGTTGGGGGGAAATGAGAAGCATGAATTATAGTGAACAAAACATTTGTGTTTCCCACAGAAAACTTGTCAAGCAGCTTGCTGCTGTTTGTTTTCACATAAAGAGGGGATGATGGGAAGGCTCGCTCAGTCTTGTCTAAAAATCCTCCAACAGTGCTCTCATTAAGGGTGGATTCTCACAAACCTTGACAGAGCAAACTCACCTTTTTGCTCCGCTTGTATCAGGTACGCACGTCTACAGTACCTACGTTTTCTGAATGCACCGGAACACAGAAGACATATCAACACAGATCGTTGCAATATATTTTGAACCATTCACAAAACAAAATAGTGATCACCTTTGCACCCCTAGGAAATACATAACATATATGGATTCACAAATACCTTCCTTTTTTTGTAGGGCTAGAAACAATATGATTTTGATTAATGCACAGAACAGCTATGAATAATCCAGGTTCAAATGCAAATAAGGAATGCCATGCAAGATCATAAGTAAGAACATAGGAAGAGCCTGCTTGATCAAGCCAGTGGTCCAGCTACTGCAGCATCCTGGTTCTCAGATGCTGTGGGTAATTTGCAAGCAGGAACTGAGCACAAGAACAGTCTCCTTTCCTGTGGTTTCCAGCAGCTGGTGTTCAGTTCTATCCTACCTGCTTTGGTCTCATGTACATGCGCACAGCATCAAGCTCTGCTATCAGACACATGGAGGAAAGCTCCACAATCAGGTGCATGTTTGGGATGGCTGATAATTTTTATTTTTATGGGCTGATAATGTTCATCATAATAATGTTCTTCAAAAAGAGAGCATCTGCTGAGGGATGCTCCTCAGCGTGCTCGCTTGTTATTATTCTGTTTCATTCCAATAGCTAAAGAAACACACCTAAAAACTATCACAGAAATACCAAAGCACAAAATTCACAGGTAAAGGATGGGGGGGGAAGCCTGAGTTGGCACTGAAACTTGTTGGAGTTTAGCATATAGTTAACCCGAGTGCAGAAATAAATAGTCAAGTAAGCCTGGTGGTTGAAAGAAACCTAAAGTATATTACTCAGAGCAAACAAAGCCAATCTGAGTACGTACAGGTTTATATGTGATTGAGTCAGGTGGTTCAGAAGGTCCAGCACTAAGACTTCCCTCCTACAAAACAAGACTGACTGGAGAAGAAGCAGGAAGGAAGTAAAGAATGAGAACGCAATCTACATGACAAGAGGTTACTCAAGAAGGGATCAGCAAGAGAAGAATAGGTTACTGTACCTTTTTGTCCACCCACCCACTCCAATTCAGGTAACCTACTGCAAGTGTTGTTTTACTCCCAACAAAACAAATCTTGGGGCTGTAGTTGATCACAAACTAAACATGAGCTGGCAGTGCGATGCAACTTACAAAAAAGTAACATGATCTTTGACTGCATTAATAGGACTGCAGCCACAAAAAGCAATACTGCTTCTTTAATCTCCATGAGTCAGAACTCAGTTGGAGTACTGTGTCCAGCTATGGGTATGGCAATCTGGGAAGAATGTAGGACAAATGGAATGGGTTTAGAGAAGAGCAAGGGAATCACATCTTATGAGAAAAGGCTGGAGAAGCAGCATGGAAAAGAAAAGGAAGAAGAAGAAGAAGAGGAGGAGGAGGAGGAGGAGGAGGAGGAAGAAGAAAGAATTTATTCTTTATACCCCGCCCATCTAGCTGGGTCTCCCTAGCCACTCTGGGTGGCTTCCAATAAAATATTAAAAATACAATAAAATGTTAAAAATACAATAAAGGAGGGAACCTGGTGCCTTGTCACTTAGAAGAGAGCAAAGGCTTGTCCTCTCCTGCCCTGTGGGGCAGAGCTAGATTTAATAAGCTTCAGTTACAGGAAAACAGATTTCACTTTACAGTAATAGCACTTTGAAAACTGTAACCAATTCCCTTGGGGAGGGTGGACTCTCCCTCACTTGAGATCTCCAAGCAGATGCAAGACAACCTTCTGTTGGGGATCCTCTTGTCCTAGACGTCCTAGAAGGCCCTGTCCAACCCTGTGACACTACAGTTACTCTGTTTTCAATTTCTATGGCTTGTCAATTGAACACATGCAACATAGCCCAGCTTTAAAGCTAAGGCCTCACAACCATGCCATCTAGCAAATCCATCCCAAACCATTACTTAGTTTAACCGCCACCATTTTTCTGGCCTTTGGCCACACTAATTTGTCGTTCTTTGGGTGTCACTTCAGAGCCATCCATCAAATTCTGGTTGCCAGTCTAGCATTAGTCACCATCACTTGCTGAACAGTATCAGCATCTGTGCATGTCATGCTGCTAGCAGCCCACATTTGCAGATCAGGGAACGGAAAACAAATCCCATCTCCCAAGCCTTATGATGATGCTGACAGGCTAATGTCAGATAATCTCCATTTATTATAAAATGTTGAGCGCTCATAGGTATGAAGAAAGCAAACATTCCTATCTTTCTTTCAGGGTTTAAAGCTCAGGAACCAAAAAGCAAATAGAAAGCTTTGCCATATTCAACATGCCGTGTTTCTCATTCCTATCATCCCTCCAGTCATGGCTCTTGGATGCTCAGGAGTTCACTCGGAGGTGCATGCAGAGCTCACTGTTGAAATGTTGTAGTTATTCTGGTGGCTTTTGATTAGAAGCTGGGGAGTAAGGGCAGCCAGGACTGTTAATGTGCTGCACAGCTGGTTATCTGAAGCCTCCATCCACGAGACTGGCAGGTGCTTCAACATGTTCCAGTCATTTCCCAAAAATGCAAGGAAGTGGTGTGTGATAGCACATCCACAGCTCACTCCATTGCCAGAGGCCAATGACAATCAGTTCCTCGTGGGGCTGGATGTGCCATGAAGTATGTGGAAAGGAGCTGTCACATGGCCATGTGTCTCCTTTATTTTATTTACTTAAAAGCATCACTCTTATGGTTGCAAAGAGGCTTACACTTCAAGAATGGAAAGATAAAACACCTACCATCCATTACTCAATGGCCTGAAGCTCTCGCTGCTATTTCTTCATTTGAATGTATATCTTCTAAATAAAACTCGCACAAAGAGCCACAACAATACAATATGCATTTTGGGCAGTAGCATATCTTGTCGGGAAAAGCCTGTGTGAACAGATATGTTTTTAACATGCATTGAAAAATAATGTTGTCGGTGCATGTATTATATATTTTAGTGTAACAGCAACTACAATTTGGAACCCCCTGCCTACTGCTAAGACGCAGGCACCTTCAGGGTGTGGTTTTTGGTATTTGCTGAAAACGTTTTTGTTTAGACAAGTCTACCCACATGTTTAGAAAGCTGTGTGAGTTTTAATCTGTTTTTAGTCTATTGTTATTTTAACTTTTAATTATTGTTGTTGGTTTTTCTTTTATTTATTATATTTTTTTGTAAACTGCTTTGATGTTTTCTTAATCAAGTGGTTTATACGTTTTATGGAATATATAATAATCAATAAATATCCCTTTCATATATACTGCCTTTCATCAGGATATCACAAAGCGATTTGCAAAGTAAATTAAACAAAATTAAATATAGTATATAAAACAATGCAAATGAAATACTGTATCCAAAGTGTCCAAATCCATAAAACCAGATTCTGCTCAATCAATAATCCCACAAATCCCACAACTGCTAACAAACCCATGCCTCAGTAAGCCACACCTCCATGCATTCACTCACATTAAACACACACATACCTACAAACCCCATCGCTCATTATCAACAATTACCAATTCCAGCATCCCCCAGATTCCTGTAGAAAATACCGCACTACAACACTGCAGTCTGACACAATGAGCCAAAAACCAAATCTAATCTAGCACTCCGCCAGCCTCAATAGAAACTTCATGCCTTTCACCTAGTATCTCAGCTTCTATGCTCTCACCCTGGTCATAGTCATCATCATCATCAGTCACCAATTCTCAGCTCTGACCTGTGAAGTGGTCAGATGCCAATTTGCCCTCCAACTGTCCCACCCACTCTCCCCTGGGACATCCCCACACCTCCCCACACTCAGCCAAAACACATACATGAGGCAGGCATGAAACAAGAGGGAGGGAGGTGATGCTGGAAAGGGAATGAGAGATTGCAGGAGGGGTGCATGTCACCCCAAACTGGCTCCTGATTCATGAACCACCACCAGCAAGTCAGTATTGTGTCTGCACTCGACCTTGAAAAAGTTCAAAGCATTCAAAGCTAAGAATGCATGTCAAATTCTGAACAGGGCACAAGGAGAAGGCAAAGGTGAGAACTCTTGTGTGGAAATGGTACTCTATGAAGAGAAGCTCTTTCAGTGCTCCTTGAAGTTATTCAATCATACATTTGTTCATTCATTCATAAATGATTATTTACACCCCACCCTTTCAGCAAGTTTCCCAGGGTGACTAAAGTCCAGAGGACTTCAGACAAGGTGTTCTTTTACCTAAGGAATACTGCACACTATGTCTTTCATTGGCAATGTGCACATTTATGTGTGAACCCATTTTCATTGCTGACTGTTAATAAGTATTGTTAATAAGGCATTGTGAGCTTCAGAAGGCACTAGAAGGCACAGGGCATAATTCTACCACTGGTTTCATACAAATTGTAGGAATTGTGTGACTCCAGTGTGAAATTAGAATATGCAAATTGGTTACAACCTTCTGACATAAAAGCCCTG